>NC_037678.1:62095125-62231913 GCF_003255815.1 Theropithecus gelada
AGTCTGATGGGCTTCCCTTTGTGGGTAACCCGACCTTTCTCTCTGGCTGCCCTTAAGATTTTTTCCTTCATTTCAACTTTGGTGAATCTGGCAATTATGTGTCTTGGAGTTGCTCTTCTCGAGGAGTATCTTTGTGGCGTTCTCTGTATTTCCTGGATTTGAATGTTGGCCTGCCCTACTAGGTTGTGGAAGTTCTCCTGGATGATATCCTGAAGAGTGTTTTCCAACTTGGTTCCATTTTCCCCCTCACTTTCAGGCACCCCAATCAGACGTAGATTTGGTCTTTTTACATAATCCCATACTTCTTGCAGGCTTTGTTCATTTCTTTTTCTTCTTTTTTCTTTTGGTTTCTCTTCTTGCTTCATTTCATTCATTTGATCCTCAATCGCTGATACTCTTTCTTCCAGTTGATCGAGTCGGTTACTGAAGCTTGTGCATTTGTCACGTATTTCTCATGTCATGGTTTTCATCTCTTTCATTTCGTTTATGACCTTCTCTGCATTAATTACTCTAGCCGTCAATTCTTCCACTTTTTTTTCAAGATTTTTAGTTTCTTTGCGCTGGGTACGTAATTCCTCCTTTAGCTCTGAGAAATTTGATGGACTGAAGCCTTCTTCTCTCATCTCGTCAAAGTCATTCTCCGTCCAGCTTTGATCCGTTGCTGGCGATGAGCTGCGCTCCTTTGCCGGGGGAGATGTGCTCTTATTTTTTGAATTTCCAGCTTTTCTGCCCTGCTTTTTCCCCATCTTTGTGGTTTTATCTGCCTCTGGTCTTTGATGATGGTGATGTACTGATGGGGTTTTGGTGTAGGTGTCCTTCCTGTTTGATAGTTTTCCTTCTAACAGTCAGGACCCTCAGCTGTAGGTCTGTTGGAGATTGCTTGAGGTCCACTCCAGACCCTGTTTGCCTGGGTATCAGCAGCAGAGGCTGCAGAAGATAGAATATTGCTGAGCAGCGAGTGTACCTGTCTGATTCTTGCTTTGGAAACTTCCTCTCAGGGGTGTACTCCACCCTGTGAGGTGTGGGGTGTCAGACTGCCCCTAGTGGGGGATGTCTCCCAGTTAGGCTACTCAGGGGTCAGGGACCCACTTGAGCAGGCAGTCTGTCCCTTCTCAGATCTCAACCTCCGTGTTGGGAGATCCACTGCTCTCTTCAAAGCTGTCAGACAGAGTCGTTTGCGTCTGCAGAGGTTTCTGCTGCTTTTTTGTTGTTGTTGTTGTTGTGTAGCTGTGCCCTGTCCCCAGAGGTGGAGTCTACAGAGACAGGCAGGTTTCCTTGAGCTGCTGTGAGCTCCACCCAGTTGGAGCTTCCCAGCAGCTTTGTTTACCTACTTAAGCCTCAGCAATGGCGGGCGCCCCTCCCCCAGCCTCGCTGCTGCCTTGCTGGTAGATCACAGACTGCTGTGCTAGCAATGAGGGAGGCTCCGTGGGCGTGGGACCCTCCCGGGCAGGTGTGGGATATGATCTCCTGGTGTGCCTGGTTGCTTAAAGCGCAATATTGGGGTGGGAGTTACCCGATTTTCCAGGTGTTGTGTGTCTCAGTTCCCCTGGCTAGGAAAAGGGATTCCCTTCCCCCTTGCGCTTCCCAGGTGAGGCGATGCCTCGCCCTGCTTCAGCTCTCGCTGGTCGGGCTGCAGCAGCTGACCAGCACCGATCGTCCGGCACTCCCCAGTGAGATGAACCCAGTACCTCAGTTGAAAATGCAGAAATCACCGGTCTTCTGTGTCGCTCGCGCTGGGAGTTGGAGACTGGAGCTGTTCCTATTCGGCCATCTTGCTCCGCCCCCTCTGTTCCTTTCCTTTCCATATTTAGTGTTTCCTTCAGAAGGTCTTGCAAGGCAGGCCTGGTGGTGACAAATTCTGTCAGTATTTGCTTGTCTGAAAAGGATTTTATTTCTTCCTCACTTATGAAGCTTAGTTTGGCAGAATGTGAAATTCTGGGTTGGAAATTATTTTAAGAATGTTGAATGTTGGCCCCCAATCTCTTCTGGCTTGTAGGGTTTCCACTGAGAGGTCTGCTGTTAGTCTGATGGGCTTCCCTTTGTAGGTGACCAGACCCTTTTCTCTGGCTGACTTTAACATTTTTTCCTTCATTCTGACCTTGGAGAATCTGATTATGTGTCTTGAGGTTGATCTTCTCATGGAGCATCTTACAGAGTTCTCTGGATTTCCTGATTTTGAATGTTGGCCTGTCTTGTTAGGGTGGGGAAGTTCTCCTGGATGATATCATGAAGTATGTTTTCTGACTCAGTTCTGTTCTCCCAGTCTCTTTCAGGTACCCCAATCAGTTGTAGCTTCAGTCTTCTTACACAGTCCCACAGTTCTTGGAGGTTTTGTTTATTCCTTTTCATTCTTTTTTCTCTAACCTTGTGTGCCTGTCTTATTTCAGCAAGATAGTCTTCAGGCTCTGAGATCCTTTCCTCCACTTGCTCTATTTGGCTATTGATACTTGTGATTGCATTGTGAAGTTCTCATGTTGTGTTTTCCAGCTCCATCAAATCATTTATGTTCCTCTCTAAACTGGTTATTTTGGTTAGCAGCTCCAGTAATGTTTTCTTGTGGTTCTTAGCTTCTTTGCCTTGGGTTAAAACATACTCCTTTAGCTCAACAAAGTTCACTATTACCCACCTTCTGAAGCCTGCTTCTGTCAATTCATCTATGTCAGCCTCAGCCCAGTTCTGTGCCCTTGCTGGAGAGGTGTTGCAATCATTTGAAGAAAAAAAAGTGCTCTGGCTTTTTGAGTTTTCAGCCTTTTTGCACTGATTCTTTCTCTTCTTTGTGGGTTTATCTACCTTCAGTCTTTGGGACTGCTTATGTTTGGATGGGTTTTTGTGGGGTCTTTTTTGTTGATGTTGTTCTTGTTGTTGTTTTGTTTGTTTGTTTTTCTTTTAACAAATAGCCTCCTCTTCTGTAGGGCTGCTTCAGTTTACAGGGGAACCATTCCAGATCCAATTCTCCTTGGTCCCTCTTGCACCTGGAGGTATCACCAGTGGAGGCTGCAGAACAGCAAAGATGGCTGTCTGCTCCTTCCTCTGGGAGCTCCGTTCCAGAGGGGCATGGAGCTGATGCAGGCCAGAAAGCTCCTCTTTGAGGTGTCCAGCGACCCTTTTTGGGAAGTCTCACCCAGTCAGGAGACATGGAATCAGAGACCTGCTCAAATAAGCTGTCTGGCTGCCCCTTGACTGAGCAGGTTTGGCTGAACTGGGAAGAATCCCCCTCATCTGGACTGCCAGCAGTCAGGAAAGGCTAACTTTTCCTTGCTCTATGTGGGTCATGTCAACCTCCTAATCAGTCCTAGTGAGAGAACCTGGATACCTCAGTTGATGGAGCGGGATTCACTTACCATTTTCATTCTTCTCAGTGAAAGCCACAGACTGGAGCTGCTTCTGTTGGACCATCTTGGTTTCTCCAATCAATGTGCATTGTTTAAGCTCCTAAATTCATAGTAGTTTGTCATGCTAACAGTAGCCAATTAACATAACATGCATGGGTCCACATAACAGTTGGTGTTTATTAAATGCAAATAAATGTTGTGCACTGTGCTGTATACTTTGTGTGTGTGACCTTGCTTAGTTTTCATAACAACTTCACGTAATGGCATTATCTTCATCCCCATTTTAAAGATTGAGCCTTAGAGAGGTTCAGGAAATTGCCCAAGGTCACAGAACTTGTGAGTGACAGAAGTGAGATTTGAACCCAGATCTGTCAGTCTGTTCAGTTCTATGTAGAGTCACTTAAATCTAGAGTAAAAGCTCTTCTTAATTCTTTTTGTTTCTGACCCAGGCATGACTAGGATACAGTCTACTTTTGCAGAACCCATGAAAAAAAGATGTCTACAAGACACTGGAATATGACAGCTCTTTAGGGCAACATACTTTAGTACTTGAAGAAGCTTCTTTTTTTTTTCTCATAAATTGTCTATGGGACATATGCTTTAGAACTTGAAGATGCATCTCTTTTCACATAACCAATTACAGAACTAATTACAAACTGTTTTTATCTGTTCATTAAGGTAGATATAATTAAAACAACATTTTGTTAAACTAGTTTGAGTGTGTGCTTTAAAGTAATAATTACTACTTTTATTTCTTTGAGATTCTTTCTAATTTGTCTTGGCTCTATCTCAGGCTATCTCATGTTCTCTCTTGCTCTCTGCTCTACATCAGAAAGACTTTGGCCCTTGTGTCCTGCGTTCCTGCCACTTTACCTAGCTAATTTCTACTCACCCTTCAGTTGTTCTCTTAAATATTGCTTCTTCTGGGAGGCCTCCCTTCCCAGGCTGGATGAATCCTCTGGTGTTCATTCCCACAATGCTCCATCTGTTATTTCTGTCTTATTATACTCAACAGTATATAAATGTATTGGCTGTATTTCCCACTACATCATAAGCTTCATGAAGTCAGGCTTAATGTTTGTGCCATTTTCTCTTGTGTCCCAAGTGTTCAAAATAGTGCTCGGCATGTAATAAAGTTAAATAACTATTGGTGGATTGATTAATGATTTGGACTGGTCTTTTCCCCTTACTGACCACTGTTGGATTCTAGACCTACATTAAGTGGGTTACACATTTTGTTCTATCATCTACCCTCTACTTCTTCCTCCTCCCATTTTTTTGAATGTGCACAAACACACAGGTACACCTTGACATGTGCACACATGTGCACGAGCGCACACACACACACACACGAGGAGCAATGTCTTTTCAAATGTCCTCTTTGCCTTTAAGCTAGAGGCACTTAGCCCTTGTTAGTGAGCTTTTAAGTTGGGATATAGAGGGAGAAAGAGGTTTCTATGCCACTTTTGGGGAGAGGCGCATTGCCTCCTGGGAGTATCTACCTTCTGAGGTGCTGGGGGATTATTTGTGCATGTCTTCTGCAGATGTCCACCTCTGTCTTTGAGCAGCACCCTGCGGGAAGCCTTCTTTGCCCTGAAGCTCATGGCCTTGTACCCCATTCCTGCTTCTTTATGGACTGATGCTTGGGCTGTGGAGGCAGAAGCTGAGGCCATACCTCCTTCTCTCCCTTTCTCCTTAGTGCCCTACAGTAGTCTCCAGTAGGAGGTTCCCTCCTTCCAGGCACAGCACTGCTATCCAGACAACACATGGCCATGAGCATGAGGCCAGGGTGCAGTCCTAAAGGGGGCTTGACCCCTGGACCTCAGCCCTCTGGTGCAATGCCAGGGTGGTCATTGCGCAACAGGAAGGGAAATTCATATCATAGAGTGTAAGACCTTTGGCCGTGGAATCTCAGCTCTTGGAAGCAGATGTAGCTGGCCATGGTGTCCTCTTGTGTCCCTGTTCCCGTCTGGTTCAGCTCGTCTCTTTTCCCCCATTCATGCCCTGCCTTTGCCCTGAACCCTGCCCCTTCCCAGTGTCCATGGTCTGCTCCACCTACTGTCCAGACCAATGAGACACCAGAAGAGTCTGATGGAGGGGATGGGGATGGAAATGCAAAAGCCTTCACACCTAAAGGTGGAATTGCAGCAACCCCACAGTGCTTCAGGCAGCAGCTGCCTGGACTCCACGTGGAGCTGGGTGAGCACCCTTATTTGTTTCTTTGTCCCCTCAGGGCACTGGGGTGTCTGGAGGGTGTCCAAGTCCTTATGCCAGCTGACCTTTCTGCCTGCCTCCTTGCTGTTTGCTTGCCTCATTTCTGTTCTCCAGTATTTTATCCATACCATTTTTCCTCAATAGCCCTGCTCCTTTATTTGTCCCTCAATGGACACAGAGTGGGTTAAGACCTTTGGAGTCCACAGACCTAGGTTCAATGCCTGATTGTTTGATCTTGAACATGGGACTTCCCTCTTTGAACCTGTTTCCTCATCTGTAAAATGGCCTTAATAATTCCTTTCTCCCAGGGTTGTCATGAGAATGAATTAAGGCAATGTACCAATTTAACAAACATTTTCTGAGCACCCACTATGTGACAGGCATGGAGTGGGGTGCTGGGATTACTGTGGTGATTAAGACAGAATCTGGTTGGAAAGAACCTAAAGTCTAAAGTGGCAAGAGAAAACTCTCACAAATATACAAAGAGATACCCCAATAAATAAAGAGTTATAATTCCCATTACACATTGGGGCTTGCTAAGAAGAAAACAGAAGGGAAGCAGTGAATGAAGGTACCAGGGTGAGGTTAGCCTTAGTGGGTGAGGACAGGGAAGGGATATTTTAGGAGATGGCATCAACTAGAACCCTGGAGAATGAGAAGGTTTTCAGGACTGGGGACTAGTGGGACACATAGAGGGCCCTCCTGAGCACTAAGGTCCTGAAAGCAAGCAACAGTCAGGTAAGTTTATGGATCCCAATGGGAGTCTTTGTGGCTTGGTATATGTGAGTGAGAGTTAGGTTAGGAAAAAGTGAGGCTGAAGAGGCCAACAGGAGTCAAAATATGCTGGGTCCTATGGGCCAGTAGTTCTCAGGAGCATCAGCATCCCCTGAGACCTTGTTAGAAATACACATGCCTGAGCCCCACCCATGATCTGCTGAATAGGATACTCAGGAGGTGAAGCCCAGCAATCTGTATTTTAATAAACCCCACAGGTTATTCTGATGCATGCTAAGTTTGAGCATTTCTGCTAGACTATTGTATGGAGTTAGGATTTTTAGCCCCTGTCTGGCAGAACACTGTTAGAAGGTTTTAAACGAAGAAATGAACTGTGATCTGATTCATTTATCTTAAAAGATCCTTCTGGCTGGAGGGTGGATGGATGGTGGGAACCTGGAGTGGGTGTTTAAGTTCTTAGCTGAGGTAGGCCTACAGTATCGCTTATTGGTTGGAGTTAGCACCATCTTTGTCTTGTTTTTCCACACTCATGCCTTGCTGTCTCCACTTCTACTTTGAATGAATTTTGAGTAGCCACACACTATCCACCTGAGGTCACCTCCCAGGGCTACTACTTACAGGGGTTACACACCATAGGGCTATGAAGCTGGATCATGATCTTGCAGACTTGTGTTTAAGCAGCTTCCTTGTGGGAAGACTAGGAGATGAAACTCACCAGGCCATGGCTTGTGTCTGGAAAGCTGACATTATTTGCAAGGAGAAGGCAGGAGTTGCCCTCTCCAAGGTTCTCATGAGGCCAAGAGGCAGTTCAGGCAGTCAAGCTTGCACTCTCCTGGCTTCATACTGCTTCTGTGGACCGTGTCCCATGGACATGGGTGGCCCAGGAGGACTTACAATCTGCATCCTTCCCACTGCCAGGCCCATGCCTGAAGCCTCAAGTTTTGGGGCTTGCTGTGGAGTGTCCACTCCTGTCCAGCTCCTGAAATTGTGGTCAAGAAGCTATGACCCCCACAACCTCACGACACCCACCACTATAGGACAAATCTCAGCAGAGATTTAGGTACAAATTACTAAGACACCAACAAAGTCAGGAAAAATAGTTGAAATATTCAGGTAATTAAAGCCAAATACCTGAATGACTTTGGAAAAGTTTAGGCAAAATAGTTGAAATATGTAGAGAATTCAGACAAAGCTGTTTGGTAGTCAGTGTGGCCAGAGGAACAAGTAGGGGTTTGGATCTGCAGCCAGAGCTGTGGATACCAACTTTGCTGTGTGGCCTGAGGTAGGTAACCTATTCTTTCAGAATCATCATTCCCTCTTCTGTAAAGTATGGACAATAACACCCACTTTGCAGGAATTTGGTAAAGACTGATTGAAATACTAAAATATGCAAAGTGACTGACAGACAGGAGGCATGCAGTGAGTACTCTCCCTTTTGTTACTACTATTCTGCTACTGCTGTGCTTCCTTACTGACTGTTACAGTTCCTATTGCTGTGTAACAAACTACCCCAAACTTAATGATATAGAAAACAACCATTTTAATATGCCCACAGTTTCTGTAGGTTGGGATTTCAGAGAGGGTACAGTAAGGATTGCTTGACTCTGCATTAAATCTTGACTGAGGCCTCAGTTGGGAAGACTAAAAAATGTGGAGGTGACTCGAAAGGTAGGAGATTGGAGAATCTGATTTCAAGCATCTGGCGCCTTGGCAGGAATGGCTGGAAGCTGGACTCAGCTGGGACTGCATGTTTCTATTCTGGTGTGACTCCTTATGTGGCAGCACAGTGTCCCACAGAATAAGATGGAAACTTTGTGGTCTTTTATGACAAACCTTGGAAGTCACATAGCATCATGTCTGCCACATCCTACTGAAGCAGTCAAAAGACCACTCAGATTCAAGGAGGGCAGACAGAGATCCTACCTCTCAATGAGAGAAGTGTCAAGAAGTTCGTGGCTGTGTTTAAACCCACCACACTAACAAGCCTTCCGGATGCAAGTTGGTGATGACCAAACCTGATCCCAGTTCCTTTTCTGAGCAATAGGGAGGTGTCTTCCAGCTGCTATAGACACAAAATTGTCAGCTCCTTGCAAGCTTCAGAGTTCAACTAATCTTAGTCTGTGACCTGAGTTGAGGCATAGAGTCCATTTTCCTGCAGCCTGTGGAGGTCTGCCTAGATGGGGAAGGGATGAAAAACATCCACCAGGTTCTCCCTCTCCAAGCACTTAAAAAGCAGTAATAAATAGATGAGAGCCTGGGAGGTGTGATTGATTTGTTTTATGAATCACAGAAGAAGCTGTAACTCATGGGAGATTAAGGCTGAAGTAAGTTGTATGGCTCTTGCATTACATGTAGAGATTAATGACTTATCACATGAGGCCCCACCATTAACCCAGCTCACCCACAGGGAGTTTAACAGCAGGGCCGTACAGGCTCACTTTTAATACTTGAGCAGATGCTCCTGGCTTGTGTGTGGCCCTGATTCTCAACAAATGAGCACTTCCCTGGTTAGAGTTATGAGTGCCCAGGAGCTAGGGAGTAGCTTCCTCTCTTGAGAAGAAGGAGCTGAGTCTTTCCAAGGATACCCATTTCCTTCCTACCCTGTTATTTTCTCAAAGCAATGAGCAGAATGTCTCAGGAAGGCTGAAAGATGATGTCACTTCTCTCAGGCCCTTGTTAGGTCCTGTGCTGAAGGTTTTGTAGTTTCTTACGGAAATTTCACAGTAGCTGTATGAAGTAAGCTCTATTGAACCCATTTTATGGATGAAAAATGTGGGCCGGAGGCTGCATGGTCTTATGGAAGAAGCATGGGCTGGATTCACACGGACCTGGGTCAAAATCCTGGGTGCATGCTTCCTTCCTTAGTATATGTACTGTCTTGCAGCTCCTGTTGTCTCATCTCGTGAAATGGATAATGTAGATCCTTGGTAGAGGTGCTCTGAGGACTACATGATCATGGTGTCTGGCACCTAATAGGTGTTTATTAGAAGTCACCCCAGGAGACTGCTGAGGGCAAAAAGGGGCAGGAGTGAAAAAAGGCATCATATGCTTCTGAGACAAACTTGGCATGCCTTGGGTGCCTCTGGGGTCATACCTAGGAGTTCAGAGAAGTTGGCTAGGATGATTGAATAGATCTAGGCTGGGAAAGGGTGAGGTTAGGCTCCAAGTGTGGCCATGATACAAAATCTCAGCCTAGGAGTGCTAGGTGATGCATGTTGAAGAGTGTGATTTGGAGAATTCAGGAGTTGGACTAGCTACATCAGCTGCAAGCTGAGCCCTAATTCCCCAGATATCTGTTTGGATCAGACCAGCAGCTGTCAAGGTCTCAGATGAGCCTGCATTGGGACTAGAGTTACTTGTGTTGCTGGTGGCATATTGCTGGTGGCATATCTACTGCTGTGTATCAGTTTTCTCTCAAACTTAGAATTTTAAAACCAAAACATGCATTATCTAACAGTTTTGTGGGTCAAAAATCAGGGCATGGATAAATTAAGTTCTCGGGCTCAGGGTCTCCCCTAAGGCTGCAATCAGGGTGTTGACTGGTCCTGAGGTTTCATCTGAAGACTAAACTGGGGCAGGATCCCTTTCCAAGTTTATTCATGTGGATGTTGGCATAATTCAATTTCTTATGAACTGCTGGAGTGAGGGCCCCAGCTACTCACTGGTTGCTAGCCAAAGACCTCCCTCAGTTCCTTGCCATGTCAGTCCCTTAACAACATGGGAGCTGGCTTCCATCAGAACAAGCAACCAAGAAAGGATGAACAAAACAAACAAGAGTCTTTGTTACGTAATTTCAGAGGTGACATCCCATCATTTTTCTCTTCCAGTAACTTGGAGGAGTTATTAGGTCCTAAAGAGGGGAATTATGCAATGGCAAGAATATCAGAAGGTAGGATCACTGGAAGCCATCTTAGAATCTGCCCTCCACAGGGATTCTTCTTACAGAAAGAGGAAGCAACATCGTGCAAAGGCATGAAGGAGTGAACCTGTATGGTGTGTTTGGGAAAAGGCAAGTGACTCAGGAGGAACATTTCAGAGGACAATACGTTGGGTGGTGATTGTAGGTGGAGCTGATAGCAGATGGCACTGGATAGGAGGTGAGGACTAGTCCATGAATAGCCTTGAAGACACTTGATAGGATTTGTTCTTTAGCCCAAGGACAATGGGGAACTGCTGGGAGGTTTTGAGTAGGGGAGTGACATGTGGAAGGAGGATCTGCACGTATTTTTTTGTTTTCACATGGCCTTCAGTGACTGGGCAGACTCTTCCTTAAAAGAAAAAAGACTGAGCAGGAAGTGGTATCTCAGGTGGAGCCAGCCCACATTTTCACCCATAAGCTCTTAGGGCTTTGTCTTATGGGTTCTATCCTCATGGCTACTTTCTCTCACCCCAATATTGTCTCCAGCAGCCCACAGATGAATATTCACATTGTTCTTATCAACCTCCTCATCCAATACTTCAACCACTGACTGCCAGGCTGGCCTGGGTTGAGCAGAGGAGATTAAAAGGGGGGCAGGGACAAAGGTGAATCAGATACAGGCAAGGCAGACCCACCACACCCTCTGGGTAAATCAAAGGTACATATATATTTGTTTCTTTGAGACAGAGTCTCACTCTGTTGCCCAGGCTGAAGTGCAGTGGCGCAATCGTGGCTCATTGCAACCTCTGCCTCCAGGTTCAAGCAATTCTCCTGCTTCAGTTTCCTGAGTAGCTGGGACTACAGGTGTGCACCACCACATCCAGCTAAATTTTGTATTTTTAGTGTAGATGGGGTTTTGCTATGCTGACCAGGCTGGTCTTGAACTCATGGACTCAAGTGATCTGCCCAACTCAGCCTCCCAAAGTGCTGGGACTACAGGCATGAGCCACTGCACCCGGCCTAAATCAAGGGTATTAATAACAGTTAACATTTACAAAGGGCTCACTGTCTTAGCTCATTTGGGTGGCTATAACAAAATAGCCAATAGATTGGGTGGCTCATCAACAACAGAAACTTATTTCTCACAGCTGTAAGGGTTGAGAATTTCAAGATCAAGATGCTAGCAGATTCATTGTCTGGTGAAGGCCTGCTTCCTTGCTCACAGACGGTACCTTCTCACTGTGACCTCATATGGTGGAAGGGGTGATCAAGCTCCCTCAGGCTTCATTTATAAGGGTACTATTCTCATTCATACTCCCTCATGAGTTAATTATTCCCCAAAGGCCTCACCTGCTAATATCACCATTTAAGCCTTAGGATTTTAACATATGAATTTTGGGGGGACATAAACATTCCGACCATAGCATGCACCATGCACTGGGTACTGCGTTAACTGAGTTATACACACCTCATCTCATTTAACTCTCCACCAACCTCCTGGTTGGTGGTGTTACTAGCCTTTACAGATGCTAAGTGGATATTCTGAGAGACAGGTGACACGTTGGCGACGGCACAGGAATCCAGGGAGACTGGAGCCAGAGCCCAGGCTCTCAGATGCTGTGCTGTCCAGCCACAGTCATGTATCCTGGGGACACAAGTGTTCTGCATTTTGGTCATTTCTCTTATTAATTATGACGCACATGTAAACTCATTGCATGACATTTTATAATAACGGAAAAAGTCAAGAAAATAAAAACCAACCACACTCCAAAATGCAGAGACAATGGGATTCTGCTTAAAAACTTTTTTTAAAAATCACATTTCTATGACAAAATGATGCCTGACACATTGTCTCTCTGGGACACAGGATTATCCAGGCTCCTGGTTGATTTTAGTTCTTTAGGGAGGCAATGGGATGTAGATCAATGACACGGAGCTTGCTGGAATTCCATCTCTGTCACTTGCAAACTATGTGATTCTGAGTAAGTAAAACTCTTTGCCGCATACACTGCCAGTGACCCAGCTTTACTCCCCCAGATCCCTTCACGGTTTGTACTCACCAGCCAATGGACCAGCATGTGTGCCTTCTGGCTGCAGGAGCCCCTTAGGCACTGTGCACGAGAGCTGGAGCTGAAAACAATTGCTGGGTGCAGGGGTCAAACATTCTCCAGCTCCATTGTCCCTAAATTGGGACAGCTCTGAGGTGTGACCCATACTGTTTGCAGAGCTTCCCTGTGGGACCGAGCCAGACTCACGTGCTGTGGGACTTTGCTTGATAGTACAACTTTGCTGACCATTTTCCTTCCGTGGTTCTACTTCCTGGGGAGTGCTTTCAAAAAATCTTTGTCTCAGTGAAACCAAAATTGATGGACATTCTACAAAATTCTCAGCCAATACTCTTCAAAAATGTCAAGGTCAAGAAAGGCAAAGAAAGGCTGAGGAAGTATTTTAGCTTAAAGGAAACTAAAGAGACCTGATAATTAAATATAATCCCTGGTTCTGGACTGGATCTTGAACCAGGAAAAAATAAATAGTGTATAAAAGACATTATTGGGACAATTGATGAAATCTGAATGTGGACTGTGCAGATAGTAGTATTGTGATAGTGTTAAATTTCATGATTCAGTAATTGTACCATGGTGGCATTAAAAGTAATGCAGGAACAGAAAACCAAATATCAAATGTTCTTACTTGTAAGTGGGAGCTAAGTGATGAGAGTACATGGACACAAAGAGGGGAACAACAGACAGTGGGGTCCAACAGAGAGAGAGGGTGCAAGGAGAGAGGGGAGCAGAAAAAAAAACTATTGGGTATTAGGCTTAGCACGAGATAGTTAACTAGTACCTAATAGTTAACTATTTCATCACCTGATAGTTATTGGGTGACAAAATAACTTGCACATCAAACATGACAACAGTTTACCTATGTAACAAACCTGCACATGTACCCTGAAACTAAAATAAAAGTTAAAAAAAAAAAATGTCCTGACTAGGCATGATAGCTCATACCTGTAATCCCAGCACTTTGGGAGGCCAAGGTGGGGGGACCATTTGAGCTCAGGAGTTTTGAGACCAACCTGGGCAATGTTTTTGTAGAAACTTTGTCTCTACAAAAAATATTAAAAAATTAGCTGGGCATGGTGGCGCATACCTGTAGACCAGCTACTTGGGAGGCTGAGGTGGGAGAATCACTTTAGTCTGGGTGCTGGAGGCTACAGTGAGCCAAGATTGTGCCACTGCACTCCAACCTGGGCAACAGAGCGAGACCCTGTCTCAAAACAACAACAACAACAATGACGACGACGTCCTTATTCCTAGGACATAAACACTGAAATATTTAGGGGCAAAGGTGCATGAGGTCTCTAAATTACTTTCAAATAATTCATTAAAAAACCATGGGAGGTGGGGAGAAGAAGGAGAATAACAAGGCAAATAGAAGAAAATGTAACAGTTAGCCAATCTGGATAAACAGTATTTTGGAACTCTTTATGCTGTTATCGCAACTTTTCTTTAGATTTGAAATTACATCAAAGTGGAAGGAACCTTTGCCTCACCATTTGCTTCTGGGGGAGCCGAGCTAAGACACTCCCTGAGCCTGAGTTTCCTCAACTGTTAAATAGAGATCATGGTCTTTACCTCACCAAACTGATGCAAGAATGAGAATAACTAATATTTGAGAGAAGCCTGGCACAGAGCTGGCTCTCCCCTTCTCATTTGTTAGCCACACATTCTGGAACTCAGGGCTTGGGATGACTGCAAAGAGCACCTCACACAAATGTCAGAGGCCTTGGAGAAACGCACTGTGCTTCCCAGTTACCTCTCGCTGAGTCTACACTCTCTCACTGTGCTTGGCTTTTCTCTTTGCACAACCCTTCCCTGGCTGCAGCTGTGGTCAGTGATTTTTGTAGATTAAAAGAAACTCTGGGGGGAGGTAGAATTTTTTTTCTGGGGAGATCAAAGACTCAGCGTAACATAAAAGAAACCTTATAAAACGATGTATATTAGGAACAAAACCAAACAAAAATTAACCTGGGAGCATGATCCATATGTCAGAGTCAATATGTCCAAACTTCTGCGATCTGCTCTATAGAGCTGCCAACTGAGACAAGAATGTTGCCTTGTCCAGAAAAGGCAGCCGCGTAAAAGAGAGATTTTTATAGACTTTGGCGCAAGGATGAGGCAGGAACCAATCGTATGTCCAAGGCTTTGTGAGGAATCTCTAGGAACTGATGTGGCTTCTTTTAGCTCTACATTTTTTAAAAAAAGCTTTATTGAAGTATAATTGATGTTAAAAATACACAGATTTAATGTATCCAATTTGATAGTTTGGACATATGCATACACCCATGATACTATCACCATGGTCAAAATAACAAACCTATCTGTTACCTTCAAAAGTTTCCTTTTGCACCTCCTTTTTTGTGATAAGCACTTAAAATGAGATACACCCTTTATACAAATTTTTAGCTGCAAAATATCATACTGTTAACTACAGACACAATGTTGTACTGCAGATCTCTAGAGGGTATTCATTTAGTATAACTGAAACTTTATACCTATTAAGCAAAATCTCCCTTATCATTCTCTTCCCCCCAGCCCCTGGCACCCACCATTCTATTCTCTGCTTCTATGAGTTTGACTATTTTAGATACTTCATACAGGTGAAATCACGCAGTATCTGTCCTGTGACTGGCTCACTTAACATAATGCCCTCCAGGTTTATCCATATTATCACAAATGGTAGGCTTCCCTTCTTTTTTAAAAGTCTGGATAATATTCCATTGTATGGACAGATCACATTTCCTTTATCCAATCCGTTATTGTGTAAATCTGGGTTCGGCCAGAGAAACAGAACTAGTAGGAGATATGTATTCAGATTTATTGCAAAGAATTGGCTTAGGTGATGTTGGCAATTGGCCAGGCAAGTCCAAAAGCCATAGAATAGGCTGTTAGGAAAAGCAGGCTGGAGCTTTTGGCTCAAGCTGCTGTCCACAGCTTGAGTTTCTTTTTCTGCAGGGAAGCCCCAGCCCTGCTCTTAAGGTCTTTCAACTGATTGAATCAGACCCACTCAACTTATGTAGGACAATCTCCCATACTTAAAACCAACTGATTAAGGAATTTAATCACAGTCACAAAATACATTCACAGCAAGTCCTAGATTAGTGTTTGATTAAAAACTGGAGACTATAACCTAACCAAGTTGACACGTAAAACCGACCATCACAGTCAGCAAAACCAGTTGAAGCTCCCTGCTAATGTCTTCAGGATCCCTTTCCTTCTCTCTGCCCTCATTTATACCACCCAAAGTCAAGCCCCAAGATCAGTGGCTCCTCTCTGGTGTCCATATATCCAGGCCCACAGTCTCTACCCCAACTCAGTGTAGCATACTTCAGATCAGAAACCGCTTGGCATTCCCCATTGATTATGGGATAAATACCAAAATCTTAAGTTGAACAGTTAATACTATTCATTTTGTATCAAAGCTCTAAGCCACACTGGTTTTCTCATCTACTTCAAACCTTTCCTTCTGCAAATCATGATAAGAGCTGACATTTCTTGGCCCTTGCCAGTTCCCAATCACTGTGCCCAGTGCTTTGACATAGATTGTCTAATTTAATAACGAGAACAATTGCGTTTTTTCACATGGGGAAACTGAGTTACAGAGCAATTAGAGTAATCTGTTTCAGTCACCAAGTTAGTCCCTGACCTAACCTATAATCTCACAAGTCTGACTCCATAGTCCACAACTTTGAGCATTACGTTACGCTGCTGCTCTGAAGGGTCTGTCCTCATTTGTCCAATGATCTTCTACTTATCCTCAATGTCCATCTCAAATGTCAACTCTTCTCTGAAGCCTTTCATATTTCACAGGTATAATCTGCAGTCCTCTCTTCTGTGCTCACTGAGTTTTTTGTGTCCTTTCTATAATAATTTGCTAACTTGACTGCATTGTCTCTCACTTGATGTGAACTCCTCAAGGAGAGGCAAGGTGTTGGCCTCACCTGTTTCCCTAAAGCCCAACACAGGGTCTGATGTAACTTCAGTTACCAATAACTGTTGTCAAAAGATTGACTCATCTGGGGATTTGTTATCTCTCCCAAGCCCCACTAATGACCATTCATTGCTGACAGCCATGCATTTCTCTGCTCTTTGGTCTCTACCCATGCGTTCCTGCAATAAAATGGAAGCTGATTTCTAAACTTCTTAGTTTCCTTTGCAGCAGGGTGCTGATGACTGATAGCACCCTGCCAATAGAATTATCTGACTAGTTACTGAAGGAATGGTGGTATGTGCTTTCCCCCCTTGAAGGAGCTAGGTAACTGTCTCCACTGCCAACTTCATCTCAGCTATGTTTCCCCAGTGTCTCAATGGCTGAATCCAGTGAATTATTCGCTGGCAAAGCAGTTATCTGGGAGGGTCCAAGCATCAGGTGGCATGGTGTTACTGGTGTGCCCATCTGGGGCACCCTCACATCTCTGGGGTGGCTGCAAGGAACTTAATTTGCATGAGACCTTAAGATGCCTTCTAGGACCAAAAGGCAAGCAGGGGCCCCCAATGCACCAAAACTAAGATTCCTGAATATGGGCATCACATGTGACTGCCAATCTTTTAGATTCAGGTTTCTGTAGATTAAAAAATAAATCAACGGACTTGCCCTGAGGTGGGCAAGCTCCCAGATGCCTGGGCTGTTAATGGGAAGTGACAGTGTTTGGTGCCAGTTGGCTGTCAGCCCATCCAGCCTCCAAATGATCCATGCCCGAGTCCTCCAGATTCTAGCTAGGATGCTGTTATACTTTGCCCTAGGTGAGAAAGCCTCCCTTGTTTGACAGGGCAATGCATATCCCTTGGGTGGGAAGGGGATTCTGTCCAACCAAGGGAGAGCATCAGGGATGAATAAGGTAGCATAAAGTGACCAACTCTGGCATGGAGGAGAGATGTGAGGCTCAAATGGCAGGCACATGAAGTATCATGATTAGCCTCCTGTGCATGAAGACTGCTCGTGCTACGGGCTGAATGTTTGTGTCCTCCCAGATTTCAAGTCCTAACCCCCCAGTGTCATTCTATTAGGAGGTGGGGCCTTTGGGAGGTATGATTAGTGTTTGTAAGAAGACATGAGAGTGCTGTAGCCATATGAAGACACAACTAGAGGACAGCCATCTGCAAACCAGGAGAGTGCCCTTACCAAACACCAGATCTACCAGTGCCTTGATCTTGAACTTCCCAGTTTCCAGAACTGTGAGATATAAATGTTTTTGTTTAAATCATCCATTCAATGGTGATTTATTGTAGCAGCCCTAACCGACTAAGACAGCTAGTCATCACAGAAAGATGTGAATGGTGGCTACTCCAGACCCTGAGGAGGGAAAGGAGAAATCTAAGCTGTTGCAGTCCCTTTTATTCTGCTTGAGGGTCTCAGAGTGAGTTGCTAGCTGCATTCCCATTGCAGTTTGGCTGGTCTGCCCTAAGCTTGCATGATTTCCCAACCTTCATCTGCTTGCTCCAGTGGCCTCTTCCTGGGAGCTGCATTCTACGGCTTTCCTGGACTGCGTGCTTCCCAAGGGTGGGGACCCTGTCAGTCATCTGTGTCATCTCGACTTCCAGCACAGGGCTTGGCACATCACTGGTACCCAATAAATTTTTGATGAATAAAAATGAGGTGCAGATCACAGACAAGACACAATTGCTTCACCCTTATAGACACGTTGATTGGCTAAGAACTGCTACAGTCTTGTTTGGGTGCAGATACACAGCTACATGTCCTTGGTTAATTTTATTTGTTTTGGCAATTATGATAACAATTATGATAATAAGAATTCTCTTTCACTCCCAAATCTTCTGGCTTGAATGTCTAAGATACTTGCCAAATTCTCCTGGGTATTTGCCAATTCTCCTTTTTTGCTCTGTACTCTCTGGATATGGCCTTGATCCTCCAGAGCACTGGTGCAGAAGTGAGTTTGGGAGTTTAAATTAGTCAGTTAATCTGTTCTTTATTTGGACTAGATAGATTAGCTGGCGGATTGTGAGAAGAACATGAAACTTGGGGACCAAAGAGACTTGAGTCCCATTATGATTAAGGCATTTAGTCTCTATGTAATTCTGAGTAAACCTCTAACTTCAGTTTCCACATCTGTAAACTGGAATGTATCTGCCATACAGCATTGTTCAGAATATTAAGGAATTACAGGAAAGATCTGGAGATAGGGAGCTCAGGCTGATGAGGGAGATAGACAATACCAGCACTTTGGGAGGCCAAGACGGGCGGATCACGAGGTCAGGAGATTGAGACCATCCTGGCTAACACGGTGAAACCCCGTCTCTCTACTAAAAATACAAAAATTTAGCCAGGCATATTGGCAGGCGCCAGTAGTCCCAGGTACTTGGGAGGCTGAGGCAGGAGAATGGTGTGAACCCGGAGGCAGAGCTTGCAGTGAGCTGAGCTCACACCACTGCACTCCAGCCTGGGGGAGAGAGCAAGACTCCATCTCAAAAAGAAAAAAAAAAAATCACTCTACAGTATCTGTATCCTGGCAGGGGTGAGTCCGAGGCCCACTGTAGGAGCCTGAATTACTGCATATCCACCCTGTGTCTCAGACTGTGCAGGGGAGAGAGGCCATGGAGGTTCTGCCCATGCATGCGTAAATGCAATACTCGTGGCTCACCACAGCCTCTGGCATGCATGGGTCCTGGTTTGGGGTTGAGAGCTCTGTCAATGGACGATGATGAAACGTGTCTTTGGAAGTAGGGTCCTGCACACACGTGGGAATTTAGCTCCCAGTGCACATTAGTCACAGGAAATAGAAAATGATAGCTTTCAGGAGGCAACAGTTAAATGGATGCAGAGGGCACTGGCTGCGGACACTTGTTAGAAACATGAACTTTCATTGTAGGGATCAAAACCTGTCCTTATACTAAACTGCATGAAAAGAGGGGCACATTTTACTACTTTGTTCAGGATGGAGGATTTAAATGGTAAGAGAGGGGCCGAGGTGGAGGCCAGCAAGGGAGGTGGGTAATTTGTCCTGCTGGATCCCTGCACCTGCCCCAGTGGGAATGAAGGTGATTTCAACAGGGAACATTTAAATAATGGTGTCTAGGATGGGTAAAGGCGGGGGTGGGATTTGGGGCTGGGGAGAAGGGGGCAGTCAGTCAGGCAGAGGCACAGTGCTGAAGGCCCTGGAGAAAGAGTGTGGAGTGGGGACTAAGCCGTGGTGAGGTGTCAGATGATCTATGCCAGTTCACCTGGCCTCTCTCTGTGCCTCACTTTCCTCATTTGAGAACATGGTGCTGAGCTGTGTTCTGGGCATGGCGAAAGAAAAAAAAGTGACAGAAAGTTCTTTGATTAGCCAAATCACTAAATAATGGCATTTAATTATTCATAATGTGTTTTGAGATCTTGGGATGAAAGCTATGGAGGTTATGCCCTGTTATTAGCTGGTTGTTAGGAACCTCTGTGCGGGTAAAAGACATAATTACAGCTAGAATTTGATATCATGGGGGAGAGGAGTAGAGGTCCATCCTCTGATTCCCACTCCCAGGTCTTCCTAGCTATTCCAGGGTGCGAATGTGCACCCACTTGTTCTGAGCCTTTTTCTTTATCTCATGCAAGGCCTGGGCTCCACCACTGTTATCTCCAGGGAGTGCATTCTGGGTGAGGGCTTCCTGGGGTTTTTGGAGTTGATGAGGCTGGTCTCTGCTGTCCCTGTCTATCAATCATCAGCTCTAATTTGATTGAAAACATCCTCTCCCACCCCCAAGTTTGTGACAGGTCACATGGCTGCTATGTAAATCTCAGCCCCTGGAGCAGTTTAATGACTGCGGTGACCATAGGTAGTAACTCAGCCACCTCTATAAATGGAAAATAAAAACAACAACCCATTACGGATGATGGTAGGTCTGCAACCTGCACGCAGCGCATCATAAACTTGAGCGATTGCTTCTGTGCTTGGCTGAGGACAGGACTGGGGAGGAGGGACAAAGTGGCAGGAGAGGAGATTTGTGACCTGCAACTTCCAGGTTGCCTCTCCCCTCTCTGTCCTGGCCCAGCCCAATCACAGGTGCTAAAGAACTTCCACCTGCCCTGTCCTGAGCAAGCAGGACATGGCTTCACATCAGGCTCCCTCTCCACCTGTGGCGGGCTTTAGCATTGGCTGATTAGTCTTGATGCTCTCGTTCTAAAGCTGCTGCATGTGCTGGACTTTACTGGGGCCACTGCAGTCCTGTTGCCCCTCTTATGTTGTTCCACCAGCTTTAGAGGGGAGGAGGGGGGCATGACAGAGGGGAAGTGTAAATGCCATAAATATGGGGACTCTTTAATCACTTGCCTTAGTCACTGCTGTATCCCCAGCATCTAGAGCTGTGCCAACCATACAGTGGGTGCTCAATAAAGATTTTTCTGAATGGAGCTGTAAATGAATAAGCAACGTCTCTGGGTTGAGGGGCCTGGTCTGATCCCAGCTCTGCTGCTTACTAGCTGTGGTAAAGGGGGAAAGTTACTCAATCTCTCTGAACCTCCGTTTTCCTCATCAAGTGCTCATGTACCTTGATTGTTGTGAGGGCTAAAACAGATGGAGTTTCTAAACATACCTAGCCCTGGCCGGCACATGAGTTACTTCAGAGTGACAAATGAGGCAATTGAGGCTTAGAGAGGTTAAGAGGTTTGCCAAAGTGGTGAAAAATGTAGTAGGGAAAGCTCAGGTGTCTTGAGTTATCCAGATTTAGTTATTTTAATTGTTGTGAACTATGTGTATGTCCCAGATATCAGAGGGAATTTGGTGGTTCCTCTCTCCAGCCCTGAGGGAGTTGGAGTCCTCAGAACTTATTCAGGTCTGATGTCCATTTCAGCAGGCGTGTATTAAGCACCTACTCCATGCCCAGTTGGGCTGGACCTAGAGGTAAGATAAAACCAAGTCCTTACCCTCAAAGAGCTCACAGTCTGGTGGAGAACATAGACACAGTGGAAATGAGAATAGAATATGACAAGCATCACATTGGCATTTTCTTCAGAAACTCACAGGTGGGAGAGTCTAACTCTGTCTAGGGGTATCTGGGAAAGCCTTAGAGAGAATAGGATGCAAACCGAGTCTTGAACGATGAGAAGAAACACTCCTGGAGGAGAAGAAACACTCCTGATGGAAAAAGGTGTGTAGTATTAGAGATAGAAAGAATAGGGCAGAGGGCAAAATCTGAAAGTCCAAATATATGTGTAGTGTGCATGGATTAATGAGTGGGTTGGTGTAGAAGAAGTAGAGGCAAGTGGAGGAGTAGGGGAAGACCAGACTGGGCCAGATTATGAAGGGCTTATGGGCTATTCCAAAGACATATTAATATTTTTTCTTAAGGGCACCAGGGAACCATAGTGGACTAAAAGCAGGAGAATGACAAATATGTTTATGACTTGATAAGATTACTATTGACTGACTGATGAATGATACAGAAGGCTTCAAAACTGGGCATAGTAAATGTAAATTCAGATGCAACTGAAGGTAACCAACTGTGTACGACACGCCTGACTGTCATCTCATTGTAGCTACAGGCAAGGGAGCTCTGAGGAATGATAGCAACCATCAGAAACTAAAGAAAACATGGAATGACCCTCCCCTAGAACTTTCAGAGATTGGCCCTGTGACACCTTGATTTTGGACTCTTGTTCTCTAGAACTGTTAGAGAATAAATTTCTGCTGTTTAAGCCACTCAGTTTGTGGTGATTTGTTATGGCAGCCCTAAGACACTAATACACCTTACACAATAGCCTGTGAAGGATATGTTATTTTGTTTTAAGGAAATCTAATTCTGGTAGAAAACTGAGGATCCTGGTTATCCTCCAATTATGGGAAGAGGGGGAACATCATGCAAATAATCATACAAATAATCATGCCATTACGAAGGTGATAAGTGTGATAAAATTAAAGCACAGGACATGGGAAGATTATGGTTATCCTCCCAGTAAGTACAGGATCTGGGGTTCAAAATCAGGTTTATCTGAAATCAAACTTACTCTCTTTTCATTAGACTGGTTTAGGAATTTTGTGAGCAGCTTAGTTGGGAGGGAGGTTAGCCATGTGTGGGAGCTCCAGGTCTGGAAGGTGAACAAAGATGCAGATTATCTTTGGAAAGCCCCACAGAACATTCTACAGACTCACTTGAAGCCAGTAGGAATCACTTAATCAGTTCAAGGGACATTAGGGCCGTTGCTCCTTTATTTTTTCCAATTACTTGAGTCTCACATTATTAGCATAAAGAGAAAATTTCCGAGGACCACTTGGCATCTTGTTTAGTAAGAAGGGGACCCATTATGTTCCAAATGTCAGGTGAGAACTAGAAATCTTCACCCATTCACTAGAGTATCGTTTTGGTCCTGTCCACATGGTGGCGCTGTTGAACACCAGTCTCGTACAGTCCAGTGGACCCTTGTTCACTGAAGCAGTAATGTTCTTGCTGGCCTAAATTTCTTCAGAAGTCACAGTGGTGGGGGCTTCAGATGTGAGGTGTCCCAGAATGGGCCAAAGTTTCATTAGAGCAAGATCTTAGACTTTCATTTACAGTTATATGTATGTGGGTGCCTGTGTGTACATGTTGTACGTATGTGTGTGTGTTTCTGTGTATGTGTCTGTAGGTGTATATGTGTTTACATATGCATGCATGTGTGTATGTGTACATAAAGCACTTGGATTCCCAAGCCTTTTTGTAGAATAAGGTAGATTGTCTCTAAAATGATTATTGAAATAGTCTTCCTGATTTGAGGGTATAGGGGCTCTGTCTTCTCTTCCTTCCTGGTAGTATGTTGATGGGAAGGCATTTGACCAGAGCTGGGGCAAATAGGCTGGGGACATGCTTAAATGTGACTCTTACAGGGAGGGCTTCCTTCACCCCTAAGTTTAAGTTGGGGCTGCTCTGTTATAACCATGCATGGTGTCCTGTGCTTTAATCTTATCATATTTATCAGCTTTGTGATTGCATGATTATGTGTCTGATTATTTGCATAATATTTCCCCCCACTTCCCATAATTGGGAAATCCATGCATACTGGAAACATTTTCTTATTTCTATATTTCCAGGGCCTAGAATCTGGCACTTAAGAAGAATTTGGTGATTATGAATACACTATCAGAGACAACAGCTCATACCTCAGCTCTATTGCTAACCATCTGGCCTATGAGATCTGGGGCTAGTTGTAAAATCTCTCCAAGCCTCTGCTTCTCCACTGGAAAAATAAAAATAAAAATATACCCACTTCGAAAGGATGCTGTGAGGACTGAGTAACGTAAAGCATGGAAAACACAGCATAATACCTGGCACAGAGCAAGCACTCCCCATACAGTAATTTAAAAAGATCTTCTTCCATCCTGCACTCCTCTCCCTCCCTTCCTTCCTTTTTCTCTTCCTTTTTCCTTCCTCTTTTCATTGCCATCCTCCTGCTCCCTTGCTACTCTCTCAGAGCATTGTGTGTACATGTGTATGTGAGTCCATGTTGTGTGCATGTGTATGTATGTGCATATGTGGTTATGTGTATGTGGATGCCTGTGTGTATATGTTGTATGCATGTGTGTGTGTTTGTGTGTATAAGTGTCTGCAGGTATATATGTGTTTACATATGCATGCATGTGTGTATGCATATCTGTGTGTGTATCCATGTTAGTTGTATGTGTGTACATATTATATGTGTATGTGCACATGTATTTTTTTGCATATGTGTATATGCACATGCATGTATATATGTGTGCATGTGTATATGCATGTGTGTTTGTGTGTTTGTATGTGTGTGTGATTTTGAGTGTGTGTGTATGTGTGGGCTTTTTTGTGTGTGTGCATACCTCCAGCATGGGAGACTCTCACCCTTGAGGAGTAGGGCTGTGAGTAAATCTTGGGTAGAGGAGTCTGTGCTACCAGTTTAGGGGCTCCATTGCCTGGAAGGCCCAGCCCTTCCAGGGCATGTAAGGACAGTGCTGTGCTTAGAGCTGTTCTCACCTGCCTGGCGGCAGCTCCACCCCTACAAGCCATCAGCAGTGGAGGAGGCCTGATTGTGATGAGGGCCAGATATCCATGCATCTGAGTTTGTCTTTTGCCTGCGTCATCCTGGGTCTTCTCTAGCTCCTCCTGGCCTCCAGGCTTGGTAGGTGAGGATCATGGGAGGTAGAGAACAGGGCTGTTGAGGAAGATGCCTTTACTTTCACAGGCATTGCAGAAGGGCAGCTATCAGGAAGACCCTAGGGATGCCACCCACTAGTGACCTTGCAAGTTGTTAAGTTCTTGATGTCTCTGCTTTCTCATCTGCATAGTGGGAATTTTTGAGATGAGAGTCTTAAAGTCAACTCAGTTTTAAACATACCCAGTAGTCAAACTAGTGAAGAAGGTTAATTTTGGGGAAAAAAAATGATGCAGGGAAAATATTCTGACCCATATATAATTCAACCTCAGCTGATTGCTGCTGTGTGAGAAGTTCATCTGAGAACTTCCAATTTTCCAATCATTCAAGAGAAGGCAGAAATCTGACTTTGTACACTAAATCCTACAATACTTCATGTTGAAAAACATCAATATTTCTTAAAACATTCTATGTGTTGTAAATAAAACATCTCTATGGTCCAGATACGGTGGTCAGGCCACTAGTTCATGTTCGCAATGTTGTGCATATATTAAACACTCAAATATATTTGTAAATAATCAGATGTTGCTTGCTCCAAGAATGAAAGAAGGAGAGAACTGGGGAGAGGGAGAGAAACAGAAGTGAGTAGTGGAGCAGGGGAAGGTGGCCTAGTCAGGGGGGTGGTTGAGGGCCAGTGAAGGGAGAGTTCAGTTGTGAAAGTGTGTTTGGCTTCTGTCTGATCCCAGAGCAGAGCTCCTAGGATGCACCTGGCTCCCCCATCTCCTCTGATGCAGATAAAAACCAATCTCAAAGTTGGGATGTTCAAGATGGGGGCTACCAGCCAGATCGGCTTCTGTCCACATGCATATGCTCTTCCCCTACCTTGCTGTCATTGTAGAATATGCTGTTTCAGAATAAGGGGATTCCATTCAGAAATGGAGAGGTTTTTGAGTTGTTCAACTTGGCATTTGATATCACCAGACTAAGTCAGATAATATTGCACCAGCTGGGTTTACAGAAATCACCCTGTGCCTTACAGGGCTGGGGCCAAGGTAGGAAGGTGGGTGCCTGTCAGTGAACTCAGCTACCCGCCTACCCAGATGCATTCCTTCCAGTACATCAATGCATGTGCAGGGAGCTGTAACTGCCCTGGGCAAGTGACTTCAACTTCCTGAGCTTCAGTTTCTTCATCTTTAAAGTGGGGATAATGACACTTGGCTCATGTTTGTTGGGAGGACTGGGTAGTATGCCTGCTCCTTTCTTTATTCCCACCTTGCGTTGGCCAGTGTTACACAGATCTCATCACCACACTTGCTTCCCCTCTGTGTGTCCAAGTTTTCTGAGAAGTCCACCTGACTCTAGCCCTGCTCCTTCTCCCAACAGCCACCTAGGGACCTGAAGAGGAAAGGCCCAAGATATCTCTGGCTTCTAAACCCTAACTCACTCAGGTCATCTGTTGACATGTGTGAGTGTAGACTTCAACAAGCACACTCTGAAAGAGTTCAGGCTTCTTCAGATTCAGGATTGGCAGAGAGACAGTGGACCCACTTTTCAACTTCCTTTGGTCAGGAGGGATGGAGTATGTGGTTGGGGCCAATTCCTCTTTTTCTTCTGGGATCCAATTGGCTCATTTATCCTTGGGGACAGTAAAGCATGGAATTAAGAGTGTGGATCAGCGGAGAAAAAAATGCATATACACTGTTGGTGGGAGTGTAAATTAGTTCAACCACTGTGGAAAGCAGTGTGGCAATTCCTCAAAGAGCTAAAACCCAAACTACCATTCAACCCAACAATCCCATTACTGGGTACGTACCCAAAGGAATATAAATTGTTCTGCCATAAAGACACATGCACATGTATGTTCACTGCAGCACTATTCACAATAGCAAAGACATGGAATCAACCTAAATGCTTATCATTGGAAAACTGGATAAAGAAAATGTGATATATATATACCATGGAATACTACACAGTCATAAAAAGGAATGATATCATGTCCTTTGAGGGAACATGAATGGAGCTGAAGGCCATTATCCTTAGCAAACTAATGCGAGAACAGAAGACCAAATGCCTCACGTTCTCACTTGTAAGTGAGAACTGAATGATGAGAACATATGGGCACAAAGAGGAGAACAACAGGCCCTGGAGCCTGCTTGAGGGTGGAGTGTAGGAGGAGGAAGAGGAGCAGGAAAAATAACTATTGGGTACTGGGCTTAATACCTGGGTGATGAAATAATCTCTGTACATCAGACTTCTGTGATCCGAGTTTACCTACGTAACAAACCTACCCATGCACCCCTGAACCTAAAATAAGTTTTTTTTTTTAATAAAGCAACTGTCTCTTTAAAAAAAAGAAAAGCAATTAGCCTGCCTAACATGATGAAACCAAACCCTACCTCCACTAAAAATACAAAAGTTAGTTGTGGTGGTGCATGCCTGTGGTCCCAGCTACTTTGGAGGCTGAGGTATGGGAGGTGGAGGCTGCAGTGAGCTGAGATCGTGCCACTGCACTCCAGCTTGGGCAATAGAGTGAGACTCTGTCTTAAAAAAAAAAAAGGCATGTGGATTCAGAGTCTGTTCCAATCCCAGGTCTGCCATTTACAAACTGGGTATCTTTGGGCAAATGACTTAACCTCTCTGAGTTTCAGCTGTAAAATAGGCAAAACAATAATGTTGACCTCAACACAGAACCAGCGTCAAGAGTAAATAAGACAATTTTTGCCGGGCGCGGTGGCTCAAGCCTGTAATCCGAGCACTTTGGGAGGCTGAGATGGGCGGATCACGAGGTCAGGAGATCGAGACCATCCTGGCTAACACGGTGAAACCCCGTCTCTACTAAAAAATACAAAAAACTAGCCAGCGCCTGTAGTACCAGCTCCTCGGGAGGCTGAGGCAGGAGAATGTCGTGAAGCTGGGAGGCAGAACTTGCAGTGAGCCGAGATCCGGCCACTGCACTCCAGCCTGGGCGACAGAGCGAGACTCCGTCTCAAAAAAAAAAAAAAAAAAGAAGTAAATAAGACAATGCACAGAGCATGGCAAGTAGAAGCACTCCAGATTATCAAGTTTACACATTTACTATGTTGATGTAAATTTATAATTCCGTCAATAAACTTTAATAACAAATAGCACCTTTATTGTTTGATGGCATCCAAATCAGAAGGCAAAAAGTCCAGAAGTCTTAGAATCCAGTCCAAAAAAAAAAAAAAAACCTGACAATTAGAAAGACAATGCTTTTCTTCTGAATATGTCAGGGCACAGTGCAGAGTCTATTTTATTTCCCTCTCAGACTCCAAGGACATTGAGCAGAGCTCTGGATTGGACTATGGGTCCAATGTAGGCGAGGTGGTAGAGATGAACAAGATGGAAGGATTATCTGGAGGGTCCGAGAGGGACAGGGGTAGGGAGGTTAAAAAACTTCAGTGAAGAGAAGCTGAGGTGGGAATGGGTAGAATGGGAATAAATCAAGTTGAAAATTCTTTTTGATTCTAGACACTTAAGATAGTGGGGAACAAGATGAATGTGGTCTGCGAGCCACTCATGGGGCAACAGATACTGAGCAGGAATTACAGGTGTGGGGAAAGCTACAAAGGAGGATGTTCATGGTGCTATGAAGATTCACATGAGGGCATCTAGCCCTTATATGAATGGTGTGGTGCAGAATCTCCCTAATTAAGCATGCTTGTGTTTTTAACAGTAATAGTAACAGCAACAACAACAATTAACAATTACCAAGGTCTCACTATCTGCCAGGCATTTTGGATGTATGATCTCATCACATCCCTCCCAGAGCAAGCCACTGAAATAGATATTTTAAAGAAGCTGTGGCTCTGGGAGGTGGAATAATGCCTATAGTCACTAGGCCATCAAGTGCTGAAATCCAATTTGGGGTCAAAACCTCATAGTTGTTCAGTGCATGAACACAGCGAATTCTGGGCTTCAGCTAGTCCTACTTGGGCTAGTTGAGTGCAATCGGAGTGTAACCAAGGAACAGCCTCAAGACTCCCTTCTGTTCTCTTCCTCCAGGGTATACACAAGTTCTCATAAGGTAGGAGGAGAGACCCTGGAAAAGTAGACACACTGAAGGAAAGACTGGCATACAAAAAGGAAGTGAGGGAGGGTCATTTCCATCTCCTCCCTTTGGTGTTGATTTTGTGTCTCTCTCCTTCAGGAATGCACAATCTCACTGCATTCATTCAAACTTCCTGGGCACCTATTTCTCTAGGAGGCTCATACTGTCTATGGAGCGAGGTCTCCCATGGGTATGTTTCCAACTTTTCCTTTTTATTTGGCATCATTTGAGGTTGAGGAGGGGCCTGAGGTCTATTCCTCTGAGGATTGAGGGATGAAAGAAAGTGCCTGATTTCCAGCTCTTTGTGCTGCCACCTTGGGCTTCATGCACTGTCCCAGGGACCAGCCCCTCAATTCAGCAAAGGAAGGGAGAGTGTATTTTTCTGGTCTTTCCAACACTTGGACGAAGCCAGAGGTCCATGTGGGAGAAGACAGATTCATAAGGTAAAATCTTCCCAGACTTAGGGATAGCATGAAGTGTGACTGCTAGAAAGGTACTTGGTATTGGAAGTTATTTTCTTTCCAGACCTTGCACAGTTGCTTGCATGCATGAATGTGGCAAAGTCCCTACTGAAATTCCATTTCTCGGGAAAGGTGAAGGTTGAGCAAATTTTTGCTAGGCCTGGTTAAACCTGGGCAATGAGAAGAACAAGAGGCACAAGGCACACTTTTAGAATCAACCTGGACAACTCCTCTGTGTGGTTCTAAATGTTCAGACACTTTAAAACAAACAAACTTCTGTTTTCCATCTCAACTGGAAGTGGTTAGGACCAAAACTGAAAGCAGTGGCATCTAGGAGTGAGGCTGACCTCTCTCTAGTGGAATCTCCTGTCCTGGTTTGGCCAGGGTGAGACCCAGGTGCTGGGTCAGTTTGGTGAAGACTTCGCAGAATAGCTTACTCTTTAGTTGCGTATTCAACAAGAATCAATTGCTACTTTTTCTATGTCAAGACTTGTTCTGGAAACTGGACATTGAGAGATGGTGAAGAGATAGCCATCCCTGATCTCTCAGGATCTCAAGGACTGATGACAGAGAAAATATATAGTCAAGTAAAATATCCCAAATGTTAAGACTTAAAACAAAGGTCTGTATGAAGTGTTCTGGTTACAGAGAGGAGTGACTAATTCAGCTAGTTCAGGGGAGGATTAACCTAAATAATTCTTGACATATCCCATGTGGCTCAGTCTGATTTTGGTGTAGCCGAAGAGATAGTAAAAAGAGGCAAACGTGATTGTTGGAAGTGATTCAAGCTTTGATTCAGTTTCTGAAGGAAGTGTTAAATGGGGACAGGCTACTCTTATAAATACTGTCTTCTTATAGCTCCCTCACTCAATATCCTCTATGTGGGACCCCTGAAGTTCCTTCTATTTTCCAATCTCAACTATCAATGCCACAAGACTCTCAGACGCTCAGCTCCCTTGGATTTTAAAAAATATATCTTCCTAAAACCATAAAAACCCTAAAAGAAAACCTAGGTAATACCATTCAGGACATAGGCATGGGCAAGGACTTAATGTCTAAAACACCAAAAGCAACAGCAACAAAAGCCAAAATTGACAAATAGGATCTAATTAAACTAAAGAGCTTCTGCACAGCAAAAGAAACTACCATCAGAGTATGGGAGAAAATTTTTGCAATCTACTCATCTGACAAAGGGCTAATATCCAGAACCTATAAAGAACTCAATCGAATTTACAAGAAAAAACCAAACAACCCCATCAAAAAGTGGGCAAAGTATATGAACAGACACTTCTCAAAAGAAGACATTCATACAGCCAACAGACACATGAAAAAATGCTCATCATCACTCGCCATCAGAGAAATGCAAATCAAAACCACAATGAGATACTATCTCACACCAGTTAGAATGGCAATCATTAAAAAATCAGGAAACAACAGGTGCTGGAGAGGATGTGGAGAAATAGGAACACTTTTACACTGTTGGTGGGATTGTAAACTAGTTCAACCATTGTGGAAAACAGTGTGGCGATTCCTCAAGGATCTAGAACTAGAAATACCATTTGACCCAGCCATCCCATTACTGGGTATATACCCAAAGGATTATAAGTCATGCTGCTATAAAGACACATGCATACGTATGTTTATTGTGGCGCTATTCACAATAGCAAAGACTTGGAATCAACCCAAATGTCCATCAGTGACAGACTGGATTAAGAAAATGTGGCACATATACACCATGGAATACTATGCAGCCATAAAAGAGGATGAGTTCATGTCCTTTGTAGGGACATGGATGCAGCTAGAAACCATCATTCTCAGCAAACTATCACAAGAACAGAAAACCAAATACCGCATGTTCTTACTCATAGGTGGGAACTGAACAATGAGATCACTTGGACACAGGAAGGGGAACACCACACACCGGGTCCTATTGTGGGGAGGGGCTGGGGGGAGGGATAGCATTAGGAGATATACCTAATGTAAATGACGAGTTAATGGGTGCAGCACACCAACATGGCACATGTATACATATGTAACAAACATTGTGCACATGTACCCTAGAACTTAAAGTATAATAAAAAAATATATATCTTCCCCATATTACCTGTGTCTCAGCTCTTTGTTAAATAGAGGACTCAGTCTCTGCATTCTGTGGTATCTTTATGAAGACTGTTGCCCTGATTCTGCCTCCTAAGGAAGTGTAGTGGGGAGGGAAGGAAGATCCTGAATACTCACATTTCAGTAATTTTTTTTCCTGTTACTGTTAAATGGGGTTTCTCTAAGACAAGAAGTGGGAGACGGGCCACCCTGGTAAAGAAGACCTTGTCAAAGGTATGGAGGCAAAAAAGAAGACATGAGAGGGCAAGAGGGCAATTATATGTGAACAGAGCTGGGGATGTGCATGAGGAAGAAGGCAGGGAGATAAGTTTGGAGAATTTAAAAGCCACCGGAGTGTGAGTGACCTTGAGGCCAATGTGTAGGAATCTGGACTTGATCCCGAGAGTCATGGAATCTATGGAGGATTTTTTTTTGCTTGTTTTTAATTTGGATAAGACAGGATCAGGTTTGCATTTTAAGAAGATGGCTCTGATGGCTTGTGGGAAAATTGGGTGGGATGGAGAGAGAGGCTTGTAGCCAGAAAATCAGTCAGGAAACTGTTGCAAAAGCCTGGGCACATGAGACCTGAACTGATGTGACCAGGGAGACAGGGAGGAAGGGATGAATATCCAAGCTATTTCAGGGTGGAACAGGCAGGGGAAATAGCTTTGCCTGTTGACCAGTGTCCACTCATTTGTCAAGGTGGTCATGAAAGAAGGCATCAGGCACAGAACACATGGATACTCAATGACTTGGCACCCAATCTATGTGCGCAGTAGGTTAATTGCACCTGTAATTAATTACAAGTTCAGGCTTGGAAGCCTTTTTCTGAAGACATAGACCAATGGCCTCAGAACAAGCATCTGGGTGAGGCTTATCCATGTTCCCAGCTTTCCTGGCCACTTCCCACACAGACTCTGATCGCCAAAGACCAGCCTGGGAGCACTGCCCTCTTTCTCAATCCATTGTTCCTCCCTGCTTGGCTTGAAATCTAGGTGGAGGCAATAATAACTTCTTTCCCAGGGTGCACTGAAGAGCACAAAGAGGAGGACATATGGCCTTCTGAGGCAGAAAACCAGGACTCAACTCCAAACACCACTGGGCTTAATGAGTCACTGCACCTCTCAGAGCTTTAGATTCTTCATCTGTAAAATGGAAGAGTGCCTTCCTTTCAAAGTTGTGAAAATTATGAAGTAACACATACAAACCCCATGTCATGTGCTTGGCACATAGTAGGTGCTCAATAAATGTTTACTTCCTTCCACTGAATTTTGACTTCCAATGTAAGCCTCAAGTCATTGCTTAGGGGGATGAGCAACTGTGTCTGGTACCTGTTATGATTATTTTATAGATAAGAACATTGAGGCGCACACACACTACATATGTCACTATTTGTAAAATATGACTTGTACTACCTTACAGCCAGAAACTTGGTCTGCTTCAAGCTAGGTCCTGAAACTTACTCCACCTCAAGCTGGGTTCTGGCTTCTGGCTCCAAAGGACCTTCAGAACCAAGGTTATGAAACACACAACTCTTTAGCTGACCAGGGACCTGGGAAGTTGGATTCTAAGGGATGCCATAGAAAGTTTGAGTCTCTGAGCATCAAGACTATCTTCTGTCCTGTCAGCTGGGTGACTGGCCAAGTGGTCCCCTCACCAGGAGGCTGGTTCATTAAGTGTTTATTATGGACTTTGATGAAGCTGGGACTAAATTTCTCTGGAGCAGTTGTGTTGTAGAAGGAAAACAGCAGGAGAGAAGGAGTGAGGCATGTCGTAGATGCTGAAGGGGAGACATTGGAGGCCTTAGAAGGACAGGTCTCAGGCTGGGGACTTAATGAAGGCAGCCTTAGGGAACTCTTTTCTTTCTACCATGAGGGGCAGCTAAATCTCACAAAGTTGTATTAGTATAGGGCTTTCTGTCTTACAGGCATTCAACTTACACATTTCAGCTTTGAAACAAAAAGAAAGAGAGGAAACAAAAATGTAAAGACAGAGATAATTCTGACCATTATTCTACTCAGTGAGGGTAGACACAGAGGGAGCACATGGTGTGGGGAAAGTGAACCTTCCAACTGGGCATTCACATGCCTCTCTATGTATGAGTGCCTTGCAGCGCCAGGTGTGATTCTGGGGGTTAAGGATTTTAATATTTCCATGCAATATTGCCCCAAGTGTACATCTATTTTATTCTCTAAGTGCTTAAGGGAAGCAATGGTAATTTGTTCCAATACTAGAGAGATAATCTGGCCTTGTGGACAGATTGAGAAATGTGTATGAGTCTCCAATAGGGATCCTAGTATGGTGATTCACAATACTCGCCAGCTCCCTGTCCTTTTCTCCGTCTGTGGACATAGAAGACTGAACAACTTTTAGCTTAAGTGGGGCCATGAGACAGGTTTTAACCAGGTTCTAACCAATAGGTTGTGAGCACAAATGATATGCCCCACTATAGGGTTGAAGTTTGTAATTGCCAGTGCAAGAATCTCCAGAGCTGTCTTTCTTTCTGGCATGGTGACCACTTATGACTGTCTTGTAGGCCCTGGATCCTGAGCGACTGTAGCTAACAGAGTCTCCCTACCTGCCTGCATGAGAAATATGCAGCACTGAATGAGAGAGAAACCTTCATGGTTTCATCTGAGATCTTTGGGCCTGCTTGTCTTAGCAGCATAACCCAACCTGTCCTGACTGATACAGAGATTTTTAAAGGGGAATTTTGGGCATACGTGATTGCCACCTTACACTGTGACTTTTGAATCTATGCCCCTGTGGGCCCATTAGAGTAGTAGCTCAGTACTTCACATGCATGATCTAATTCAATACTTACCAGTACCCTAAGAGGTTGATAGGATGTTCCCCATTTTGTAGGTGAGGAAATGAGCATAGAGTGGTCAGATACCTTGTCCGTATTCACCATGGCAGGGATGGATATTAAAGTCAGGTTTTTCTGATGCTGAAGCCAGTGCTCTCTCCATAGTATCACCTGTCCTTATAGCTTCAGAGCTAGGTTCCCCCAAGAGGGAGGGTGAAGCAGTGAAGGTTAGGCAATGGAGCTGCTCCACCAGGCTTTGGCCATTCCAATGTCAGCCAGTCCCTGCCATGTGCTAGGTGTCCCTGCTCCTTCACTTACCCCATACTCCCTCCTACACTAATGATATTTACCCTAGCCACCCTGGCAGGGTGTTCCACTGCCTAATTACTGTTTAGAAACTTCTGAGGTTAGAAAACACGATGTTAAGTACTTAATGGTTAAAGGATTTATGTCAAGTCTAGAGTAGAGTGGGAGACCTGGGTTGCTGGCCCAGGGCAGAGTGGAGAAACTGGGGATTGAGACCAGAGAAGGTGCATTGAGTCACCGAAAAGCAGGGTGGGAACAGAGGCTCTGGCAATGCCTACTTAGGGTTAAGCCAAGACTCATATTTTCTGGGTCATGTGGCCATGGGGAATGTCACCCACCACTGTCAACTCTTGATTTCTCTCTGGGGTCAAACTCTTGGATTTGCCATTGTACCACATATACAACAAACTATTTATTGAACAGTTGCTAAGTGCCAAAAAGCTGGCTAAGAACCAGACAGTCATAATTTCATGTATTCTTCACCATCATGAGACAGGCTTTTTGTCCCCCTATGGAGTCTGAGGCTGACAGGGTGACATGACTTGTTCAAAGATGCACAGGTGATGAATGGTAGATTCTAATCAAGATCTTTCTGGATCCTGAGCTTGGGCTCTTAAACTCTAAGCAGCCATATGTCTCTTTTGAATGAAGTTTGAAAGAACAAAGTCAGGCATCTTTGGAGTCACAATGATATGACTTTGAGACTTCAAACCCTGTGCCTCAAATCCCTATACCTTTTAGTCTGTCTGAATCATGGTGCCCACTTCATTAATGTGGGAATTTTGATGATAGAAAGTAATAAAAATTAGTGTCCTTCCTGAAGATTCTTAGGTTTTAGCTTAAAAAGACTGTTCAGTGATAATCCTCTCTATCCTAGACTTACAAATTCATTCCTCTCTTGAATATCTCCCAAGATGGGGGACTCACCACTTCTCCAGGCAGCCCTTTCCCAAGTTACACAGAGCTCTGTCTCAGAGAGCTCTACCTGAGTAAAGGTACAGGCAGAGGAACAGCCCTTATCCCCAGGGGGTGTGAGAAGAGTAGGAGGAGAGGGTAGGAGTGGACATTTAATGGCTGCATCCTGGTGGGTGTCCAGGGGTGCACGCCTGTGTTAGTGATGACTCCATAGTGATAATGGGCCCATTTCCCTAATTGGCATTAGTGACGCCATTTGGTCTGAGCACCCACTTCTGCTTTTCCTTGAGCCACACCTCACTGAAGCTCTACTCTGAATGGTCACACCTGACCTGACGATATCCCAGCTTGTCTTGCTAACACCGATTGGTCTTGGAAGCCTAGGCAGAAGGTGTGTGTCTGTCTGTTCTGGGTGCTTCTAGACTCAGGCTTCTGGCCGGTTTTGCCCTGGATACAAGTGAAAGCCTGGTTTCCTTCCCAAATGAGATGATCATTTTCTGAGAGCAAAGGCCTATTATGACCCAGATAATGGCTTGGACCAGACATTGCTCCTCCTTGGGATTCGACATGGCTTCCAGGGGCCAGAGGCTGACTATCAGCCAACTCACAGGAGGGAAGGGGACATGCTGACTGACAGAGATAGAGAGAGACAGACTTACAGATCCATAGGCAGAGGGAGACACAGAGCATCAGACTGAGAAATAGGGAAGGAGGTATGGAAGGAAGAAAAAAGAATGGAAGGGAGGAAAAGGGAAAAGGAGGAAGGAAAAGGGAAAGGAAGGAAGGAAAGAGGAAAGAAAGAAAAGAAGGAAGGGAGAGAGGGAGGGAGGAAGGAAGCAATAGTACGTACTTTCATAAATGTTGCTTCTTTTGGGAGGCTCCTCAGTTCCCTGTGCTGCTCTCTCCCTCTCTATGCTATCATATGCTAGTTACACAGAGACTCACAAGTACAAGGGCGGCTGGGAAGAAGAGAAAACAGGTATTCTGGCTCCACCACGCAGCTGAGTCCCTTCAGTCATGTGTCTTAGCATGTCTGAGACGTAGCCTTGGCTATCAAACAGAGACTCCTCCCTTTGGGTGGTCCTAGATCTGCTCTGAGTTGTGGATAGGGAAGTTCCTTGGACTCCGGGGGTTGCCTAGAGGAAAGTGTGGGTCAGACTTCATAGGTCTAGGCCTGGGACACTGTGGGAAGCCATCAATAGGCCGAGGTTGCCTGACACTCAGGAGCTGCATGGTGGCTGGGGGTGGGTGGCCAGGTTCAGCTGCCTCCTGAGGTGAGAGATCCTGAATGCCTCTGTGGATTCCAGGGGGAATTTCCTGGGGGAAGAGGGGTGAGAGAGGATTAACACATGGGGGTGGGATTGGTAGGAGAATGATGTGAGATGAGGGGACCATTTCCTGAGCCCTCTGCCATGTGTTTCTGACTGGTGCTGCTCTCATTGACTCCAAGTGGCTTTTATGATTCCCATTTTACAGATAAGAAAATTGAGGCCTTGAGAAGCTCAAGTCATACCTTCTGATTATGAGAGGTGGGGTGGGGTCAGTGTCTGGTGGTGTCTGCCCCTTCTTCAGGCATAAAAACAGGCAAGTGATCATTTCCATGTGAGAAGTCTGATGCTCTGAATCCACCAGTCCATACCAGAGCGTGGCCAGGCTAGGGTTTCTGCTAGCAGGCTCTGCAGCCCAGTAGAAGAGAACCAGGGGCTGGTGGAGGATCACTGCGTGCTCTGGACTCTGGCAGGAGCCATCAAGAAGGCTCTCTGAGGCAGCCAGCAAGAAGCCACTCACCTTCCTGTCCTCTCCCTGCCTCTCCCTGTCCTCTGGCCAGGGCTGAACATGAGGTGGGTGATGCAAGGCCCATGGTTCTCTAAATATGACCCTCCCCTTGCTGGATCTCTATCTCTCTAGCTGCAGAGGCGAGAGGTGGCGCTGAGTGGCCTTGCAGGGCTGTCTTCCAGATCTGAAGCTGTTTCTGCTGGGTGGGACCACCTGAGAGTAGGAAGGAGGAGTCCCTGACGTCCCTGACCTCGGGAAGTTCACAGTTGAGAGAAAACAGACCTGAAATACATAATCTTAAATTACATAAATGCAAATTGTTCTAAGTGCCATGAAGGAAAAGCACAAGATTCTTTGGAATACTATAACAGAGTGATAATGCAAATCAAGCCTTAATTTAGAAGGAATCCCTAAGGAAATGACAGCTCACCTGAGACACAGAGGGTGAGTAGAAGTAGCCAGCATTGAAGGCAGAGTGTTCCTGGTAGAGGGGATAACATGGGACAGACCCAAGGCAGGAAAGAGTTAGGGATATTTGAGAACTCTGCTAAGCTCTTTTCATGCATTATTTCATTTAATTCCAATAACACTCTGAATGAAGGTTATTAATATCCTCATGGAAGAGATGAGAAAACCTGGGGCCGGGGAGGTATACATGACATATTTTTTGATGGTCTGCTTTTATTCTCATCTCCTATGCTCTGCCCTGAATCTCAGAGACCAGAAACCCAGCAACTGCATGCTGCTGAGATTCCCTTGCCTCTAGAGTTCTAGATGTGATCAGTGTTTTGCCAGTGAGATGGACTTGTGCAAGATTTGGAAGAAGAAGGGCCCAGAAGACATTCTTTCTCTTCAAGCAGTGATGCAGACGTGTGAACTGCCGTAAGCCCTGCTTGTCACCTGCCCTGACCTGAAAGTATGGCAGCTGTGAGGGTCAGCAGTGGCTTCCTGGAACCTCCTGACTTCTGCATCAGGAGGAAATTGCTGAGTTTCTGAAGCACAGCCAGAAAACCTGAACACTAGGGACAGACTCTGATTCTTTCTCCTCCAACTGTTCCAAAGGTTTTATAAGCACCCAATTTTCTGAATTAAATTTCCTTCTGCTGGGGATGCCTGGAGTGCTTTCCATATTTTGGACTGACTGCATCCTGGCTGATACAGCAGATAGGAAATTTGACCAAGATCACAAGCGAACAAGTGGAATCAGGAGTCAAACCTAGGTGTGTCTGATTTCAGAGCCTGCACTAAAGAAAACAAAACCACAAAACTTAAAATAATAAAACATTCAAAAAATTGTGGTAAAATATACATAACATAAAATTTGTCATATTGACCATATTAAATAAATGTTACCGTTGTAACCATTTCTAAGTATACAGTTCAGTGGCATTAAGGACACTCACACTGTCGCACAGCCATCACCACCATCCATCTTCAGAACTCTTTCCATCTTACAAAACTAAAGCATTGTACCTGTTAAACAAAAACTCTTTATTCTCCTTCCCCACTAACTCCTGGCAACTACCCTTATAGTTTCTGTCTCTATGAACTTGACTACTCTAGGAACCTCACATAAGTGGAATCATATGGTATGGATGCTTTTGTGACTGTCTTATTTCACCTAGTACTTTGACCTTAAGTTTTATCCATGTTGTAGCATGTGTAAGAGTTTTCTCCTTTGTTTAGGCTGAATAATATTCCATTCTGTGTATACACCACATTTTACTTATCCGTTCATCTGCTGATGGGCACCTGGTTTGCTTTCATATTTTGGTTATTGTGACTAGTGCCACTGTGAACATAGGTGTACAAAAGGGCCTATACACTCAACCTATCCACCATGTGCTTTCTAGCTGCCCAGTGATTTCCATTTCACAGCATTCTAAAGACATGTGATTACTCTCCTACCTTTGAGGCTGAAGAATGGGACATCATTTCTCCAAAGTTGAAATGCAAGATTAACAATCATTTCGTAGAAAACCAGGCTGCTTTTCAGCATGGTGCTGGTACCAAAACAGATATATAGACCAGTGGAACAGAACAGAGGCCTCAGAAATAATGCCACATCTACAACCATCTGATCTTTGACAAACCTGACAAAAACAAGAAATGGGGAAAGGATTCCCTATTTAATAAATGGTGCTGGGAAAACTGGCTAGCCATATGTAGAAAGCTGAAACTAGATCCCTTCCTTATACCTTATACAAAAATTAATTAAAGATGGATTGAAGACTTAAATGTTAGACCTAAAACCATAGAAACCCTAGAAGAAAACCTAGGCAATACCATTCACGACATAGGCATGGGCAAGGACTTCATGACTAAAACACCAAAAGCAGTGGCAACAAAAGCCAAAATAGACAAATGGGATCTAATTAAACTAAAGAGCTTCTGCACAGCAAAAGCAACTACCATCAGAGTGAACAGGCAACCTACAGAATGGGAGAAAATTTTTGCAATCTACCCTTCTGACAAAGGGTTAATATCCAGAATCTATAAAGAACTCAAAGAAATTTACAAGAAAAAAATAAACAATCCCATCAAAAAGTAGGCAAAGGATATGATCAAACACTTCTCAAAAGAAGCCATCTATGCAGCCAACAGACACATGAAAAAATGCTCATCATCACTGGTCATCAGAGAAATGCAAATCAAAACCACAATGAGATACCATCTCACACCAGTTAGAACAGCAATCATTAAAAAGTCAGGAAAAAACAGATGCTGGAGAGGATGTGGAGAAATAGGAATGCTTTTACACTGTTGGTGGGAGTGCAAATTGGTTCAACCATTGTGGAAGACAGTGTGGCAATTCCTCAAGGATCTAGAACTAGAATTATCATTTGACCCAGCAATCCCATTACTGGGTATATACCCAAAGGATTATAAATCATGCTACTATAAAGACATATGGACACATATGTTTATTGTGGCACTATTCACAATAGCAAAGACTTGGAATCAACCCAAATGTCCATCAATGACAGACTGGATTAAGGAAACGTGGCACATATACACCATGGAATACTATGCAGCCATAAAAAAGGATGAGTTCATGTCCTTTGCAGGGCCATGGATGAAGCTGGAAACCATCATTCTCAGCAAAAAATCACAAGGACAGAAAACCAAACACCGCATGTTCTCACTCATAGGTGGGAATTGAACAATGAGATCACTTGGACACAGGGTGGGGAACATCATACACTGGGGCCTGTTGGGGGTTGGGAGACTGGGGGAGGGATAGCATTAGGAGAAATACCTATTGTAAATGATGAGTTGATGGGTGTAGCAAACAAACATGGCGCATGGATACCTATGTATCAAACCTGCACGTTGTGCACATGTACCCTAGAATTTAAAGTATAGTTAAAAAAAAAAAAAAAAAGAAAACCAGGCTGTTTTCATCTGGGTCATTGGTGCAGATGGACATATCAGGCTGAAGAAGGAGCTGGGCGAGGGAGCCTAGGGAGGGAATGGGTGGAGCCTTGAGATAGTTTGAGAACCAGCAAACTAGAAGCTCATTTCTGAGCCCCTAATGCAGAGGCTCAAGACACTGCCCTGCTCTGTTTAGCAGCAGGCTCAGGACACCTCCAATTTGAAGGGCAGGCTATGTATTAGGAAATCACTGGTGGCTCTGGAGTGGGTTTTGCTACCAAAGTGAGATCTCCAGGTTGCCTTGGGTCCCTGCATTGTTACTTAATTTCTGCTTTTACCTTTCTTACCTTCTGGTCCCAAGGGCTGGGACCTCACTCTGGCTTCTTTTACTCATTTATTTATTAAAATCATTTATTCATTGATTCAATAACTACCTATTGAGTTTTGGTGTACGTTAGGCATGGGAGATAGAGCAGCAAACAAGCAGATACAGTCTTGGCTTTGTGAATCTTGCATTAGAGCAGGAGAGGCATAGAATAAATCCACACATAGGATTACTTAAGACATCGGCTTGTGCCATGAAGAAAATCAAGCAGAGTTGTAAGGTAGAGAATGACTGGGTGAGGGGTGGGGAACATGAGGAGGTGGGTTAGGAGATGTATCTCTGAGGGGATATCTCTGAGGGGGTGACGTTTGAAATGAGATCTGAGTGATAAGGTGCCAGCCCTGTGAGGACCTGGGGGTGGGCATTTCAGGTGCAGAGAAAAGCAGGTGCAAAGGCCATGAAGCAGGAAAGAGAGCTTGCCATGTTCACAAAATAGAAAGAAGGTCTCTGGTTACCCGCAACAATGAACAGTCCTTGACTAGGGCTGCAGATCACCTGAGGCCAGGAGTTCGAGACCAGCCTGGCCAAAATGGTGAAACCCCGTCTCTATTAAAAATACATCAAATTAGCCAGGCTTGGTGGCAGGCACCTGTAATCCTAGCTACTTGGAAGGCTGAGGCAGAACTGCTTGAATCTGGAAGGTGGAGGTTGCAGTGAGCCGAGGTCACACAAATACACCCCAGCCTGGGTGAAAGAGTGAGACTCCATCTCAAACAAACAAACAAAAACAAAAAACAAAAAACAAACAGAAAAAATGGATAGTTCTCACGACCCAGTAGAACATAAAATTTGAACCAAAGGCTGCCTGCCTTGAACACCCACTGAAAATGGAAGCGGCTTCCCTTGTTAATCCTTATTTCTGGTTAACCCTGGTCCTGGTTAACCCTTATTTCCCTCACTTCTGCCTCTTCCTACACTGTCTTCATGTCTCCCTTCACTACTGTGTTCCGAGCATGTTCCACAGCTGAGCCCAGGAAGCCAAAGTCCTCTTTTTAGATACAAGTTCTTACTCAACTTAGAGGCAGAGAATGTTCCCCTAGACAGAGGTTTGTCTGTTTCTGACATGGCGTGCCCTGGGGCACATAGCACCTCTTTGACCCAGGCTCACAGATTAGGCAAGTCCAAATTGGGTTGGCAAACACATCACTCATTTATTCATTTATCAATAGTTATTAGCATCACCATCAATAGAAACAAGTATAACAAATGACAGTTAATGAGGGGAAGTTAGCAAGGAAGGTATTTTTTCAGGGCACCTAATTGGGACCTGAGGCTCAGGCAAGATTTTCCGAAGGAACTGACGTATAAATGGGAGTCTGAAAGATAAGGAGGAATTGGCTAGTAGAGGGACTCATGAGAAAGAAGAGAACTGTAGATTCTGGAAACGGCGTGTGCAAAGGCCCCAAGGTGGAAGAGAGCATGGGGTATTTGGAGACTTTTATATGGATGTAGAAGTGTTTTTCAAGGAGGGTGTATGTGTAAGAATCTGGTGGTATTCCTCTAGCCTGTAGGGTCCACATTCTGCAGCACTTTTTTCACCACGGTTTTTGTGTGTGGATTTTTTCTGCACACTTCAAAGTTCTTTATTAGAGTGTCAGGCCAATCTCAGAGGTAAATTATTGCAGAGGAGGAACAAAGATTGAAGAGATGATTAAGCTCGACTTTCTCTTGTGCTTTTCCTGTGCGTGGAAAGTGATCTCCACAGACACCTCTTCCTTTCTGGACCTGGCTTTCCTCCCTCGGTTTCTGTCCCTGCCTACATATCCCCATTTTTCCAACATCTCACCAAGCTGCCCTCCTGGCCATCTTTGGAAAATTCTGCTCCTTCTGCCATGTAGGGTTTTAAGCCCCAGAGCTCAGGCTTGGGGTGGACAGACTCCAACTGTGGTGAAGAGAATGAATTGAAGGAAGACAGCATGGAGGGAGAGAGACCAGTTAGGGGGTGTTGTGATTATCTGGGATGGCAGTCATGACAGAGTGGGTGCAGAGCGTGACCATGGTTCAGAGATTTTCAAGAGGTCTTTAGGAAGGTGTATGGCTGGGACCTATGGATGGACCTATGATGGACATAGGCACTGAGAAAAGAAACACAGGAGGCAAGATGGGGAGGTAGAGTGGGGCCAGGGGAAGTCACAGTGTGGAACTTGGAGTCACACAACTCCACAACCTTGAACAAGTCACTTAACCCCTCTGAGTTGTCTTTCCTTCCTCTGTAAAGTGGGGAGACAAGCAATGCCTACCTCATAGAGTGGTGGCGAGAATGAAATGAGCAGCCTTTAGTGCAGTGATTGGCATATGCAAGCTATCACTGTTAAATCCATTCCAGGGGCTTCTTTCCATAAACACATGGTTACTATAGATCTGAAGTCTTGGAGGAAGACCTGGCTGAAGGCAGAGATGTAAAATTTATTTCCCTGAGTCATTGCTCCCACCCACAGGGTAAATGTTTGCAGTATTAATATTGAAGTGTTTAAGAGAATCAACTCTTCACCGAACAGCTTCAGATACTTTAGAGGAACTTGTTTGCATTCAAACAATTAATATGCCAATTGCAAACCAAGCCACTTCACTCATCAGAGTCACCCGGGGACTAGTTGGTGGTAACACTTCAGTGTTTAGTGTGAGTTACAGTGTGTGTTGTGGGGCAATAAAACTGTAATTAGTTTTTTTTTTTTTTTTTCAAATGCATTTCACTTTTCCTCTTTCAGACCTTCAGACTGGTGTTCCTTCCCAGTAAGCAGCCTGCATTCTTGGAGTTTCTGGAATCACTTTGAATTCACTTGTGTTTTGGTTCTAATGGCAGCTGCAGGGCTCTAAGTGGCCAGCTGTCCTGAGAAGGGTGTGCTAATTGCATTGAGGGGCAGGTTCATCTGTAATCTATGAGTATATTTGAGGTGGCCTAGGGTGGTGACTGATTCAAATTAAGATAATAAACATATAATTTCTTCCAGCCAGCCTCTGGGCTCTATATTTCTCCCATCTAAGGAGTCTAGTTGAACAAGAAAAATTAAGAAAGTGTGACTAGCAAAGGAAGATATGAATGGGTAAGAAGATGGATCAGTTGCAAACTAAATAGTCGTACCAGTTATTTGTGCTGTGCATAATACAGCCCAAAAACTTAGTGGCCTAGGACAGCAACTTACTAGGCTGGGTGGGTTTTCTGCTGGTTTCCTCTGGGTTTGTCATACGGTTCATTCAGCTGGGATCTGGGTTCAGCTGGGATGGCTGGGGATTTCTGGGCCTCTCTCCAAGGCATGGGTCACCCTAACCTTCCTACAGGCATTGGCCAAAACAAGTCACACGTCCAAGTCTAGGGTCACTGTGGGGGAGGAGACTACATAAGGGCATGGATTCTGAGAAGGGGGTGTCATTGTGGGTCGTGGCTATGACAGTCTAGCTCAATAGCCCATGCAACATTTCAAAGACTTAATAACTGCAGATTCACTGACTCGCATAAAGGTGGTGGCACAGATGCTGATAATAATGATAATGCTGTTATTAATAATATATACCATTTTATACAGCACTAATTAAGTGTTAGGGGTTTAAATAATGCATTCAATTATTTAATCTTCACAGCAGTTCTTCCAGGTTAGTACCACCTCCCAGTTTATAGTTGAGGAAACCGAGGCTCAGAAAAGTGAAGTATGTTTTTCAGAGCATATCTAGTGGCTGCAGTTCTTCCTGAAGTGGGAGAGGCATGACCTGAATCCTTCCGCCGTGGCCAAGAGATCTCTGGACAAAGCTAAATCCCAATTCCACAGGAGGTCCTTTGACTTGTTGAGATGTAAGCAGCTTTCACCAAATAGCAGTTTGATGAGCTGAGCATAAGTGAATCAGAAACACGAGGCTGATGTTTGTCTTCATCTGCACAGGGGTTTGGCAGTTTCCAAGTTCCCTTGGCAAGCAGGATTCAGGCTCTGCCAAAACCTGGGGCTCTGGCATCATCGTGCGGGCCTGCAGGTCAGGTCAGGCCTCCAGCCCTCCTGCTGTTCCAATCAGAGTCTGGCCCCTTGTGGCCTCTCCTGCAGCTTCTTCCTGTCCTCGAGTCCCAGGGATAGAACAACAGGAGGTATCTCCATGACTCCAGCACATGTGGGGGCAAGATGGCACAGGCACGGTTTGCTGGAGCACTGTCAGGGCAGCAGTCCCTTAGGTGCCAGGAAACCCAGGCTTCGGAAATTGTGGTGGCAGGGCCCATCCACAGGGCGTGCTGTCGGGAATAAGCTCTGGGTGAGGAGAAACTTGGCCTAACAGGACAGGGAGGCTCACTCTGGGCCAAGACAGAGGCGATCTCGCCCAATTCCTTTAAGATCCTGGAATGTCAATCTGAGCAAAAGGAGGTTTCAGGCTGAAAAAGTTTGGAACAGACATGGTTAATTATGCATTTTTTATTGCAAAACTTCTCAGAACCTTTGATATTCTGATGTGTCAATCCAAGAGGGGAGGCAGGGGTGTGCAGATTCAAGCTTGTCTGACAGTGGAGCATTTGGCTCAGCATTTTTTGGGGCTGGTGTTCTCCAGGAGGCACAAAACGATGCCGCTTTCAGTGTGCTCTCAGACCTGCAGGCGCCAGAACGCAGACTCATGACGGCAGGGACTACCTCTGCTTTATTGATATCTCTATAGTCTAGTACATGAGAAGTGGCCAATGAATGCTGGGTAAAGAAATCAGTGAATGAATGAATGTAGGACATCCACAGAATCCCTTGCTCTCTCCCTCTCTCCCTCCCTCCCTCCCTCCCTTCCTCTCTCTCTTCCTTCCTCCTTTCCTCCCTGCCTCTCTTCTCCTCTCTTCCTCCGTTCCTTCCCTTTCTCTTCCTTCCTTCTTTCCTCCCTTCCTTTCTCCTCCCTCTTTCCTTCTCTCCCTCCCTTTCTTTCTCCCTCCTTCCCTTTTCCCTTCCTTCCTCCTTTCTCTTTTCCCTTCCTCCAATTATTTCTTATGGTAGTCACTGTACTAGATCCTAGGGACACAATATAGAAACAGAACAAGACTGGGAATGGTGGCTCACACTTGTAATTCTAGCACTTTGGGAGGCTGAGGCTTGAGACCAGGAGTTTGAGACAAGCCTGGGCAATATGGAGAAAACCCACCTCTACAAAAAATACAAAAAATTAGTTGGATGTGGTAGTGGGTGTCTGTAGTCCCAGCTACGTGGGAGGCTGAGGTGGGAAGATCACCTGAGCCTGAGAGGTCAAGGCTGCAGTGAGCAGTGATCGTGCCACTACACTCCCGCTGGGTGACAGAGTGAGACCCTGTCTCAATAAAATAAAATAAAATAAAAACAGAACAGATCTGTTGTATGGTAATTCATCAATTACAAGTGTTGACTCCAGGAGACTAACTGCTTTTGCTCCCTTAACTGGAGAAGGGTGAGAGGCTGAGAGCTGCCCGGACCACCCTGCCGAGGGCTAGAGAGCAGACACCTCCTGATCCATGACAGGTTGGCTACTTGTTTGTCAAGATCAGACTGCAGGCTGCTTCTTGCTCCCCTGGAATATCCTTTAGCACCTCTTTGTCGACAAGGCCTCCTATTACCCAGACCTGGCAAAGCAGGCCACGAGCCCTCTAGTGCCATTTCCTTGCTGCTGCTAAGGCCAAGACACTGGCCTGGCAGCTCTGGGAGGGCAGGGGCCATGTCTGCCTTGCCCACCAGGGAATCTCTAGTACCTGTCAGGGACCTGGCATTAGTGAATAATTGACAAATGATGAAGTCCAGAAACAATGCTGATTTAAGGCATAGGTCCATATCCATGGGTAAGAAAGAAACAAAAGGAGCAGTGTCTGGGGTGTTCCTGACTTCTTGATCGTGGTCCCAGCTCTGAAACTCCAGATGTGCCCCTTGCAAAAGCTGCAGAATGTTCCCCCAGCCTCCCTTACTGATCCCTGAACCTGGAGCTCAGCCAATATCCCTCCATCTCCTCTTATGACCAACTTTTCTTCCAGGGATCCGGAAAGACCATTCCTCATCCCATGTTGGCCCTTAGCATCTGCATCTGGTGGTGACTCTGGTTGGTTCTATCAGATGCTAGAGCTGAACTCACCTCCTGGATTCAAGGCAAAGTTCTGAAAACATGGGGAATGTTAACATTGTATTATCATAAGCATGGAAACCTACTTCAGACCACAGTATGGTGATGGTGAAAAGGGGGGTCTCTGGGGCTTCCCCCAACATTGAACACCCACAGTAGGCAGGTGACTGGGCTAGGGCCTGTGCTCATGCCTTACACAATCCTGCAAGACAGGGGCTGCTGCTCCATTTTACAGATGAGGAAACTGAGTCTCAGTGGACAAAAGTGACATGTCAGAATCCAAGTGGCTGAATGGGTTTTGAAATCAGGCACGGCTGATTCTGAAGCCCCGGTGACTTTCAGACAGCCCCATTGCTTCCTGAGGATATGTACTTTTCAAGGCTGTCTCCTCAGCTCTGATGACAAAGGGAAAGCCTCAGGGAGAGATGTGAGGAGTGAGACCAAAAGGCCACGGGGTAAGGGAAGAGGAGTAAACCTACTCCTTCATTTATTCATCCATTAAGGTAATACTGAGCATCTATTCTGGGCTAGAGGCTGGGGACACAGTAGAAAGAAATCCAGCCTGTAGACTCAGAAGGTGAGTCACGTATTTTTTAAGTATGCTAAGTCTTCATTTAACATGGTTGATAAGTTCTCAGAAACTGTGACTTTAAGTTAAAGAATGTGCTATATAACAAAATCATTTTACCATAAGCTAATTGATATAAACAAGAAGTAAGTTCCTATGGCATGCAGTGTGTCATTTTGCTTAATGTCACAGTTTCTGAGGGCCTATTGATGATGTTAAGTGAGAATCTGCTGCATCCCACACATAAATGTAAATGGAACCTGTGAACAGTGCTCTGAAGGAGAAGTGTGAGGCAATAAGAGACAGAATGAGAGGGCTCTGGTATGGTCAAGGCAGACAAGGTGGCTTCCCTGGGGAGGCAATGTTTCATCTGGGATCTCAAAAATGAGTAGGGGCTGGGGACAGTGGCTTGCACCTCTAATCCCAGCTACTTGGGAGGCTGAGGCAGGAAGATCGCTTAAGGCCAGAAGTTTGCGACCAGCCCGGGAAACACAGCAAGAACATTGCTTCTTAAAAGAATGAGTAGGAATTAGCAAGATGTGTGAGTGTGGAGGGGCAGGAGCAAGAAATATTCCAGAGAGCGCCAAAAGCATATGCAAAGGCCCTGGGTGAGGAGATCCTGGGTCTGTCCGGATGACAGTGAAAAAAGTCTGGGTGGTGTCTTGAAGTTGGAGCACAATTAGCTACTGAAATATTTTAAGCAGAGGAGGGGACATAATCATGTTGGGATTTGGAAACTATCCAACTATCCTCCTGGCTCCTACACAAGGGGGTATGCTTCCATGTAACTGCTGAGAGTAAGCCTAGCAAGAAGGGATTGGGAGCTGAATCTCCACATGCCAATTCCTTTTGAGAGGCCTCAGTTTCTCCATCTGTATAGTGAGTTTGTAGTCAATGGTGGACATTTTCCATCTAGTTTAAATGTCCTGTGGCACTTCCTCACTCTCTGTGCTGTCCCTCAACAGGACTTTCAGTCCTGGGGAGAAGAAATTCTTTGTATTTCTCAGTCTTCCTCTTGACCATTTTACCACGAACACTTCGAAAGTGATTTCCCATGTGCGCACGGATGCGTATTTGTAGACACTTAGGAAGAGAGTAGGAACTGTTACCTTGGGAGGGCCATGCAGTGGTATCTATTGAACCTAAACATGTGCAGCTGTGATTTAGAGATTCTACTCCTTGGCGTCAACCTTCAAAAAATACCTGCATATGGGCAAAGAAGGATTATAGTTTAAAGTCACTACTTGACAACAATTAAAAGGTATGGCACATTTATAGTATTAGATACTATAAATGTATCTTTATAGTAAGCCGCCATTAAAAGAAATTGTGACTCCTCTATGTAACAACGTGGAAAATCTCTTGTGACATTCTGATGGGTGAAAAAACAAGTTATGGAAACATACATACAAGTTATACAAACATACATACATACATTTGGGAAAAGAAGTATGGGCACGTCTCCCACACCTAGCCTTTCTTACGAGGCTGTGTAATCTATACACACCACACAAAGAATAGAGATTGAAGGAGAAACACTCAACTGATAGTAGTGGTTGTCTCTGGATGGGATTGGAGGTGACAGTGTCAAGAAGGACTCCTGCCTTCTTAGTAATATTCTAATATTTCTAAAAGGAGGAATGCTAGCTTCTTGTGTAAACTAACACTAATTAAAAAATAAGATAGAACCCTTGAAGACACTCAGGAAAATATTAACCATATTTACAACTGCAGAGGCCGTGTGGTAGGGCCTGAGGAGTGGTTTCCCATTTCTATATTTCTATATTTGATAGTCTTTGCACTTTTTTCATAATGAGAATATATTTATATATTCATGGTGCAATAAAAAAGGGAAAAAAGGAAGTAGTCCTTCCAATTTAGTTCTTCTCCAAATGAGCTCAGCAGCTGAGAACACTTGGGGGAGCTGAGGCCCAGGGAGCCCATGTGATTGCAAGCAAGCGAGCAGTGAGTCAGTGGGCGAGGGAAGAAAAGGCCATCCACAGTGCCCGGCTGCATCACGTGACCCCAGAATACAGCAACTGGCTTGTTTTGCAATCCAGGCAGGTCCTCTAACCACAGGCCTGCTGGCTGGCCCCATGCGGCTGGGGGAGAGGGTGCCAACCCTCTTCCCTTGAATGAGTCATGCCTCTTCCCGCAATAGCTGGGGGAGGACGTGGAGAAGTTGATCTCTGGGGCAGAGGCACAGCTACTGCTCATAGCCCCTGCCAGGCTGGGCACCCTGAAGGCTGAAGGGCCCCAGGGGCCTTTGGGGATGTCCCCAGATGAGGGCTATAGATGAACATAATCATGGACATCTCTTGTAGGCCATGGCAGTCCGTGCCCACTTGTGGTGATTATAAGGAGGTGGGGTTTTGTGGAGCTTCCGTCGCACACTGATGTATATTATGTCCAGGACACTGTGCTCATGTGTCCTATTACCTGTGAGACAGGGCTAACTGTCCCCATTTCACAGATGATAAAACTGAGCCTCAATGGAGGTAAGTAACTCGTCCACATTCTGAGGTCCAAGCTAGTAAGTAGTGTAAATGGGGTGCAAAACCAAGTGTAGCTAAATCCAAGACCAGGTGATTTTCACTGCACTCTGGTTGCTTCCTTTGGACAGAAAATATGTGCTCCCAGCTGTGTGTCCTTGGAGGCCACTTCTTATGGGTCACACTCTCAGGTTTGCTTATAGAAGCAGAAGATGAGGCACAAGAAAAGTGGGAAGTCCTCAGGGATGGCAGCACAGTGATTCTCTGCTAGGTACCAGCCTGAGTACATCACTGCCATATGCTCTTCAGTCTCCTCAACAACTGGTGAAACAATCATCCCTGTTTTGCAGATGGGCAAACTGAGGCTCAGAGACTGAAATGATTAGCTAATCACATAGCTAGCAAGAAGAAGCAGGATTCAAAACCAGGTCTATTGGAGTCCAAAACTTACCTTGTGTAGTTACTCATAAGTCCCGTCAACCTGTGGGCACACATTCTTGGTGAGACCCGGCTCTCAGCTCTGCTTTCTCTCTTCAGCCTGACTGTTGTCCATGAGGCAAATTCTCATTCATGCTTCAGTACTCCATGGGACATGGCCTTCTCCATGAAGTCTTCCTCAGCTCCTCAGTGAGGGATTCTCACCTCTGTCCTCATGATTTCCTGACCTCAAAGACCTGTAATGACATAGGTCACATGGCTTTGTGGCTCTTCCTACTTGTCTATGCAGGAGACCTGTGAGCATCTGTAAGGTAGAGATAGTATCATGTTTTTCAATTTTTTAACCTCTTTGGTTATGTTTTTTTTAAATTCAGAAGCTAATGAAGTGGTTAGGTTACATCATAGCTTTATGGATCCACAGATCTGGGTTTGAATCCTCACTAGGCTAGGTGATGTTGGGGCAATCACTTTACTTATTTCAGCTCCATCTGTAAAATGGAAATTCTAATGTCTACATCTCAGTGACCTTGTAAAGATTAATTGAAATATACATATGTAAAGTGCTTAGCACAGTGCCTGAGGCTCAGAGTACATAAATATTATGACCTTCTGGCCTAGTCCTGTGGTGTATCAATACTTGACTGGGGAAAGGGTGCTGCCCTTGTTCATGAGGCTGTCCCTAGTCCATTGCAAGGACCTGATTTGAAGCTTTGAGTACTGCGCATAATTTATAACTTTATCCCCTGAATATATCATTCTTTATTCTTCAGAGGTGGCCATGGATGGTGACTTACACCCCAAATTTAAAGATGCAGACAGCAATGGGATGGGCTGAACAAATCTCTAAACAAAAATTCACATATGAAGTTATGTAAAAATTAAACAAACATTTTCAAAAATGTTAATTCTTAGTTCTAACCAAGGAGAGTAAAATGAGTTACATTAATCATTTCAGAAAAAAATGTTATTAATGCCCAATGCTGGTGAGGTTGGAATGAGAATCATGCATGCACTGCTTGTGACCATCCAAATTCTTACAAGTTTGAGGACAATATGAGAACATATTGTCACACCCTGATATTCAAAGTGAGAAAATGATCTTGAAGAAAGAACTAGCTATAAGCAAAAGATGTTTATTACATCAATATCTAGAACAGAAAAACCCTAGATAATTCTCAAAGGCCCATTTACAAGGGTGTGGTAAATTAAATCATGGTGCACCAATGTAATCATCAGCAGTGTTGATGACAAAGGTCTCATGGAAACGTACAAGATGTTTATTTTACATTACCTAGAGAGCAGAATATTAACTGGAATTTATGAATGTGGCTATGTTAAATTTATGCAAGAACAAATATGGGCAAGAACAGAAAGGTCAGAGGCGGAATGAAAGGGTTGAGGTAGGTGGCAGGCTGTGGATCACCTCCAATGCTATTTGGACTGAGTTATCCTGTAAGTGACCTGAAGAGGTCCCCTGACTTTGGGATTTCATGGCCAGCATCCTTTTCACCAGGCAGTCCAGACTCTCTGCATCTCCTGCAGTCAGGCCTCACCACTGATTCCTCAAATACATTTTCCAAAGATAGAAATGCATATAATTGCCTTTTGTCTGGCTTCAGAAAGCCAAACGGCCTTTACCAGGCATTTTTGGGAGGCCAGAGCACTCTGATCTTGACTAGAAGGTTCCCCAGGAGTGCTCTTCAGCATTGATCAGCAGGAGCTGATCTTGCTCAATGGCTCCTAAGAGCTTTTTTCATAGAAACAAAGAGCTTGCATGGCGGGGAAGCCATCTTAGGCCTAATGAGGCTGATGGGAACCTTGTTAGTTAAGTTAGGAAATTTGGCTGCCCAAGAAATGTGTGTAGGAATCATGCACTTTGGCCTACAGGGTCATTTTCAACTTTAGACAAGGCAATATTATGGATGGAACCATTCATGTCTGAAAGGAACTGCAGAGGGGCCCTCTGCAGGGAGAAAATTCCCAGCTCTTCAGCCACCCCATAGTCTCCCCAGAATCTTCTTTAGCCTCATCCACAAATGCAGGCTCCTGTCCTATGCTTCCATCACAGATGGCCCCGCCTTTGCCCAGCTGCTGAGAACAGGCGTGCACTGCCAGTCAACACCAGCCCTGCCACCAAATCACACTATTACAACCTGGATAACCTGAGTAGCCAGAGAGGAATGATTAGGCTCAGTAATGATTTTGCCTTTACTATTGTTCATTTGTTCTTTCACTCATCTGTTCTTCAGTTATGAAGCACCACCTGCTCTATGTTAGACACTGTTTTAGAACATGGGGATATGCCAGGACCATGGTGACCCCAAGTGAATAATAAAAAGCCAAGAAAATGACATATTTCTATGAGTTCTATAAAAGAAATCAGTGAGGTGTTCTGTTCTGGTGCAGAATAATGGGTAGGGATGAGCAGGGCAGAACTTCCTTCCATTGGGGTGACCACTGGGGAACTTTTTGAGGAAGTGTCAGTTCAGCAAAGGTTGGAAAGGGGAGGAAAAGCCAGCTATGCAAGAATCTGGGGGAACAGCCTTCCAGGGAAAGGGAACAGCCGAGCAGAGTGCAGGCAGGCAGAAGCTGGTGTGGTCCAGCATCCTAGAAACATGCTTCCCTGTCTCCTTTCACTCCTCTCTTTCTGTCTGTCCCTGCTCTCTTGCTCTCCCTCTTTCCCTCCTTAGTTGATCATTTTTGTCTCTATCCGTATCTTGGTGTCTGATTGACTTACTTTGAGTCTGGCCCTGTCTGTCTCTCTTTTTTTTTTCTTCCCCTTCCTGATCTTTCAGTCTCCCTAACTCCGAATCGCTTTTTCCCAGCCTTTGCCTTTTTTCGTACCCTCCCACCCTCGCCCTGTGTTTTCTTAGCACCTCTCACTTTCTCTCTCTCCCCCTCCCCTTTATCTCTCTGTCTCCACCTGACTTTGGTTCCAGTGCTATCTTCCACTTTCCGCCCCTTTGCCTGATGTCTCTTCCGTTCCTGGGCAGAGGCCGCTGGGAAGCACGTCTGATTGATATTGCTACTGACAGTCCAAGCCTTTAAATCATTCCCACAGTGTGTCTCTGGGAAGTGGTAAGCCGGTAGTGTTTTGTCTGTAGCCGAGAAAGACAGGGATTTCTAAACAAATATATACATTCTCAGAAATCCAAGTGATTGTATTTCTCCACTGATCCATGATGATGTTGAGTAAGTGTAAAGCTTGCCTGGTGCCTGCAGGGAATCAGAGAGTGAGCGGGCTGTGCTGGGCGAGGAAGGAGGAGGGGGCCGAAACCGGCCCAATGGGGCCCAGGCTACAGCCTGTGCTCTGGGCTCCAAGGACCTGAACAAAGTGGCTTATTTGTAGAAGGGAAAGGGATTACTTCCTGTTGGGAGAATCCGAGAAAGCTTTATGATGCTTAAGCGTCATCTCTTTTGTGAAACCCTTCCTGACCACCTCTCTTATCCCTAAAGAGAAGTGACAGCTCACCCCACATGTGAGCTCTACTGTGTATGGATGTCTGGCTCAGCACCTAGAACTCTTTCTTATTTTTATTTTACTTTAAGTTCTGGGATACATGTGCAGAACGTGCAGGTTTGTTACATAGGTATAAACGTGCCATGGTGGTTTGCTGCACCTATCAACCTGTCATCTAGTTTTTAAGCCCAGTATGCATTAGTTATTTGTCTTAATGCTCTCCCTCCCCTTGCCCCCAATCCCCCAACAAGCCCTGGTGTGTGATGTTCCTCTCCCTGTGCTCATGTGTTATCACTGTTCAACTCCCACTTATGACTGAGAATGCACGATGTTTGATTTTCTGTTCCTCTCTTAGTTTGCTGAGGATGATAGTTTCCAGCTTCATCCATATCCCTGCAAAGGACATGAACTCATTCTTTTTTATGACTGCATAGTATTCAATGGTGTATATGTGCCTCATTTTCTTCATCTCGTCTATCACTGATGGTCATTTGGGTTGATTCCAAGCTTTGCTATTGTAAACAGAGCACCTAGAACTCTTTAGGGTCATTATTTGTTCATAGGTTTTTCTTCCTCATGGGACTATGCACTTCCTAGAAACAATGATCCAGGGGTACCCAATTCACACCCTCCGTGGCCATCCTGCAGCCTCTATCCTGTCTGGCTGAGTCTGTTTCCAGTTCAGTGCTCCTTATGGGGGTCTATGTAAGTAACACTTGCTCAGTAGGTTGATGGCTTTGGGAAAGTGCCTCAGTTTCCTCATCTCTAAAATAAGTGTATCAATGAACCAGTGCAGGCGAAGTGCTTGGAATATGATAGAAAATGCTCAGTCATGTGAGCTCTTGTTACTGCTATTACCATTATTATCACTATTGTCATCATCTCATACTCTTCAGGCTTGGGTGCCTTGTAGTTAATTGGCCATAGAATCCTAGCTCTCTTAGTTATGAACGGATAGAACACTATAATTTTTGATGCAGAAGGCTATTTATAATCCATGTGGGCTTTTTTATTCTCTCAAATATATTCTTTCACACCCTGAGTCTCTGTGCAGAGATATTTGGAGAACTTAGGGACTGGTTTGGGCATAACAAATGTTTGAGGAGTATTAGTTTCTTCTCCTCTCTTTCTGCTTGTCTGCTTTGACTGGAAAGGCCTCCTCTGTTGTGTATCTGCCTCCCGACTTCAAAGCTGATGCAATTGTTTCTTCCCGGTGGTGTCTTGCCTGACGTCTGGCCCTTGTCAGCTCTTGGGAGGGTGAGATGATTCCCTTCAGTTGGTCATAGCTACACAGCATAAGCTCTGCCTGAGTGTTTGCCATAGTAGTTTAAGAGGCTCGATTTATTTGACTCCAAAACTTTTTACCACTTCTCTCTGAAGTTTGGCTTCTTCTAGTGTAAAATGGGAGTATCATGTACTTATACCTTAAATGAAGATTCAGTGAGCTAATACGTTCTCCATCCTTACCCGAGTGTAAACTATCCAAGGGCAAAGGCTATGTCTGATTCATCTCTGAAATCCTAGAGCTGTGCTATCCAGCATGGTAGCCATGAACCACATGTTGCTATTGAGTGCTTTATATATGGCTGGTCTGGATTGAGCTGAGCTGCAAGTTCAAAATACACAGAGGATTTCAAAGACTGAGGACAAAAAACGTGCAAAATAACTCAATTTTTATAGTGATTGCATGTTGAAATAATAAGATTTTGGATATGTTGAGTTAAATAAAATGAGTGAAAAAAGTATTAAATATTAACAGTATTTATATTTTATATTAAAATAAATATATACTATGCTACAATACTCACTTTATAGTAACAAAAATAATTATTAAATAATAACATTATTATTTAAATTGATTTTGCTTATTTCTTTTTGATTTTTAAAAATATGGCTACTAGAAAATTTAAAATTACATATGTGGCTCACATTATAGTTCTACTGGGTGGTGCTGCCTTAGAACACAGTTAAGAATCTGCTTAGCACAATTGAGCACTGCATGTAGATGGGAATGGATGGGTAAATAAATAGAGAAGGAAAAATAAAAGTAAATGAATGGATAAATAAATTAGTAAATTAATAAAGGGTTAAATGAACAGATGAAAATAGGTGAATAGAGAGATAAATGAATAAATAAATAGAAGGATGGATAGATGGGGCAGATGGATAGATGAATGGAAGGAGGAATTAATAGAATGATGGAGTGAAAGAATGGCTATAAATAAAAAATGAAAAAATTGGTAGATAAATAAATTATGAAAAAAGTTAAATATATAAATGCCTAAGTACAAAAAATAGATACATAAAGAAATAAAGAACAGATGTCCTGAGAAACCAGGACTTGACTTTGACAAGAAGTTTTGTTCTTGTTCCTGGGCCCATGGAGTCTAAGTCTTTGACCAAGAAAAAAGGTTTACCCTTGCTCTTGGGGAATTTATTATTTTAATTGTTAGCCTTCATCAGAGGTTATTGGAATTTCTTCCCCCTCAGACAGTTTATCACTTGTAAATTATTTGTCACATCGTTGCAATTCTATCCAGATCCTTAACTTTCTAATCATGCATCTTTTATGGGGTCTCCTTTAAAGAAGCACTATAATTACGTGCCAAGGGTCTCAGTAAATTTTATCAGGCCATAAAATATTATACTTTAATTATTTGAAAGGGGAATAAAGGCAAATGTTCCCTCTGCAATACTGGTAATCAATACTGCAGGACCCATGGTGGCACAGGCTGGTCCAGACGCCCTTCTTGGGGAGTCCAAGAGCTCATGCTTCCTGTCCCATGCAGAGTCTGCACACAGCAGTGGGGCCTGGTGTACTGATGGTCTTTCTTGATTCTCCAATGGACATTGGGCCATAGTCAACTCATAAGTATACATCCTTGAAGTGGTTTCATTGTGTGCAGCATGTCTAAGCAGTTGTTGGGGAGAATGCTGTTATTTCACCCTTTTTACAGATGAGGAAACTTAGACCCAAAGGGCAATTAGACATGAGATTCTAACTTAGCTCTCCTGGCTCCCTGGTGGTTTTCTGCCCCCCTCATCATGTCACAACTGCTATTATGAACTTGATTCAGAGAATATATATGAGTTTACTGAGTGGATTTTTTTTTATTCTCAAGGATTTGGAAGTAGTAATACTCTGGCGTCAGCACCTTGCCTCCAACATTTAATTAGGTTGTTTATTCATGTTAAACCCTGGTGTTGGAATGAACTAGTAAACAAGGCAGACAAGCCCACGTTCTGCTGGGGCTTGTGGTCTCCCTGGGGAGACAGGCATTGGTCAAATTATCATACAAACCATAGCAATTGCACCTATCATGATTGCTAAGAATGAAGGGCATGGGTTTTGAGAGCTTAAAAACAGGAACCTTGAATGAGTTGAGGGAGGTCATGGAGGCTTTCCAGAGAAAATAAGTGATCTGAGATCCGAAGGATAAGTAGAAGTTAACTAGGTAAACAGAGGAAGGGAGAGTGTTCTAGTTAGAGGGAACAGGATATGCAAAGGGCCTGTGGCAGGAAGAAAATGCAGGGTGGCTGAAGCCGAGTTACCTATGAGAGACAGGGTTAATAAGCCACGTTAAGGCCTTTGGTTTTTACCCTAAGAGCAATGAAGCTTCAGGCAGAGATTTAGTGAAGAGAGATTTCTTTAAAGGCAGTACAGGTAAGATTAAGCTCAGTGCAGGAGACGAGAAGAGGAAGGATTGTGTGCACAAATGAAAGTCAGAGGACTCATTTCTCTAAGCACAGGGGTGAATTCAAGAAGAGGTGGAAGGCAGGAAAGGATGACTAATCCCCACTCATCCTTCTGGTTTTGGCTTCTATGTCATTTCCTTAGGGAGTCCTTTTCTGACCCCCAGCTTGGCCAGTCCCTTCACCCCCACAAGTGGTTCCCCACCCTTCACTTCCCTTTTCACAACACACACACTGTTACTGCCACATCTTACTTAATGGCCTCTTCCCCTCACTGGCTGTGGGCCCCATCCGTGAGGGCAGGGATCAAGTGTGTCTTGATCACTGCTAGTTGCCCCACTCCCAGCCCAGGGCCTGGTACATGGTTGGCAGGCGAGACATATTGCTAAATGAACAAATGATTGGGACACCCATGAGAGGTAGAATTTGTAAGGGGCATGTTTCCTCCAGACTCTTTCCCTCATTCCCCCCCCCCACCCCGCCAACCCCATCTCTCTCTCCCTCCTTATTCACTTCCCTTTTTCGCCCTAAAGCTGAACTTTTCCAAACTTCCTGTTTAAGGGGCTCTCATCTGAAAGATGTGATTGACACATGAGAAAATCTCTGAGCTCGGGGTCTGAAATATCAATTTCCCCAGAAAGGGTTGTGCCGTGTATGTTCTTTATACAGACAAATTACCTTGATTTTTGATTCAAGAGGTAAAATGACTTACTTGGTCATGATTATATAGGAGGAAGATGACAGAGCAATTTATGAAAATCCATGTCACCATCTCAGAGTGACTCATCTTGTTACTAGATTTGCTGCTAATTATCTCAGGGTGAACAGTGAACACTTTTTGGTAAACGCTGTGGTCACAAAACTGGTGAAATCCCTAGCAAAACTTTTCTGACTAAAGAAAGTTATATATATATATGCAATACTATGCTAATGGTAGCAAGCGTTTGTTCCAGGAACTTTCCCAACTCTATATCAGGTGTCTTCCAGTCCAAAATGCTGAATGTTCTGGCAGGATTTTCTTTTCGGGCAACCGAGTATCTATTATTATATAAAGATACCCTTCAAATAATAACTGAAAACAACCATCATTTACTTTGCTCCCAAATCTACAATTTGAACAGGGTTTGGAAGTGACACACAATACTCCACACAGCATCAGCTGAAGCAGCTCGAGTGAGGCTGAAGATAAACCACCAGGATGACCCACTCACAAGGCTGGCACCAGGGTTCTGCCTCTTGGTCCCCTTCGCAAGAGGCTCTCCACAGCATGTCTTGGGCCTCCTCACAGCATGGTGGCTGAGTTCCAATCATGAGCATCCTAAGTCACAAGAGGTGGAATTTGCCAATTTCTTAAGGTCTTGGCAAAGCTTGCAGGAGGTCACTTTTGCCATATGCTATTGGCCAAAGTGTCATAAACCTGCCTAGATTCAAGGGAAGGGACGGAGACTCCTTCTTTCAGTAGGAAGTGCTATATTTTTAAAACCCCATAGCAAATATTCATAACCATCTCAGGGGTTCCTTGAACCATTACTTTGATCCAGTATAATCTATCACTGGTTAGGGTGACCTGATAATTTCTTGTCCAAACTAGGAGACATTAAAAGAATCAAATGGGATGCTAGGAATAATAGGACCAGCCAATAAGTACAAAACAATGGTCCCAGACAAATGAAGTATTCAGTCATCTTGTCTCTGGGGGCAAAGATTAATGCCTTTTAGGTGTTCCCAATTAATTCTGGAAAGGTTATACAACAGACCACTGTGTTCTGTTTAAGTATGGAATCCACTTAAGAAAATCTTGATAAATCCTTTAAAAATAAAGAGTAAATAAAGAGTAATGTCTTACCTGGATATGAAATCATCATTTATCTGGAAATCTCATTTAAATAGAGCTACTGCTTTCCTGAATCTTCCAGTTAACTGTACTGCTCTTATGCTACCATCAGAGACAGAGCACCCCTAAATGCCACTGACTGTGGCTGTCCTGGCCTCTACTTGCTGAGTGTTCATTCTGTACTTGTTTCTGGGCTAGATCCTGAGAAAGCAGATGTGGATAAAACATGATCCTGACCTCTAGGTGCTTGTAACTTATTAGATAAGACAGTCTAGGGTCAATAGGTCATTGCAAAATTCAGTGATAAGGGCCACCATAGAAGTAAAAGTCAGATTTTGTGGGAGCAATAAAAATCAGGTAAATGGAAAAATTCCAGAAAGATTTCACAGAGGAAAGTTACATCAATTTATTGTTTTAATTACCTAGTATGTCTCAGGCACTTTGCTAAGCATTTTATGTCTATCATCTCCTTCAATATTTAGAAAACCCCCTTTGGGGTGAACATTATTACTATCTGTAATTTGTAGATGAGGAAACCGAGGCTTAGAGAGGGGAAGTAATTTGCATGCAAGTGGCAAGCAGCAGAAGTAGAACAGGTCCTGGAGAAAGTGTGACGGAAGATGAGTAGGAGTTTCCAAAGCCTCAAAGAAGGGCATTTTAGGCAGACGAACCAGCAGTGGTAAGGACGGGCGAGTGGAATAGAGCTTGACCAGCATGGGATACAATTGGCCATTTGTTGTGCTTGGAGTACAGCGGCGGGGAGATGGTAGAAGGAGGATGAAGTAGGGTCTTAGCTGGGAAGGAATCTTGCAAGGTAGAGAGTGGATATTCCCAACTGGCACTGGGCTCCTTCTGTGTGTTGAGGCAAGGAAGTGAGTAGAATGTTAGTCTTAGCCAGTGTGAACCAACTCCAGCTTGGGCCCCTTGCTGTTCCAGGAGTAATCCATGGACCAGGAGCATCACCCAAAAGTTGCTTAGAAACATAGCATCAGGCCTCACCTCAGACTTATCGAATCAGAGTCTGCATTTTAACAAGATCCCCAGGTGCTTTGTCTGCATATGAAAGCTTGGGAAGCACTTTTCTGGCACAGTGCAGTTCCCAGAGTTCATAACTTTATCTTTGCTCATGGTCAAGACCTTCCACTAATAGTTTCCAGTTTTGCAAATTCAAGCAATGGTTTGCAAAGGTTTTGAGAAAAGGTCAGAGCTGTAACATCAATAACTGTGATCCAGCCATTAGATTTCCTTCTCCTGGTTGTTCTAGTGACCTGGACACTCTACAGTGGAACCAGACCCAACTCTGGTTCCACCCACCCCCTCCAAAAACTTGGAGGAAGTCAGCTCAACAATACAACTTTGTGGGCCACTGGCAGGCACCACGGGTCACTGAGTTCTTATACCATGAGTCCACTGTCGCTACTCCCTGGGGCAGGTATAGATATGAACAGATCCCTACCTTGCCTGGCTCATAGAACAGCTAACCAAGGCTGAATGAGAAAGTGACATCATATTTTACCAGGACAGGGGCTTTCTCTGGTGAAGCTTGGGGGTCTAAGGCCTAAAATGGCTCCTTTTGGCAATTGTATTATCTGCCCACCTGGAGACCCTCTGGGGCAAGAGTGAGGGCAGATGGTGGGGGTATCAGATACCAGAAGGCTTAGGTTGCAGAGATGTTGGCTCTTGCTCCTGGTCATCAGGGAGCCTTAACTAGTTCCTAATGTCAGGAGGGGTGACACTGGGTAGAAATGCATCTTCCTGGACACTTCCATTTTTCCTCCTTCCCTCTGTAAGCTATTTCATAGGTATCTCCTCTTCCATGCCAGCCTGTGCTGACCTCTGGGATGAGGAGTGCAGAACTAGTTGTTGACCTGTAAGAGCACTCAGGATAATGGAGAGAGAGACAAGCAGTGCAGTGTTTTAAAGGCTCTGAGGGAGTGAAGCAATTGGTGCTGGGAGCACAAGAGGAATGGGTCTCTGGTTCCACCTGGAAGACGGCTCTGCCATTTGCTACCTTTATGTCTTTAATCCAATGTCACAGCCTCTTGGATCCTTAAAATCTCAGTCATGTATGCCATGGCTATACTAGTTTCCTCTTTTAGGTTAAGGTGGGGACTAAATGGCCTATGGGACAGTGCCCAGCTAAGGATGTGGCACAGGGTAGGCATTCACAAAATCCTGCCCCCTAACCTCAGACTCCAAGCAGGACCAACCATCTTGGTCACCCAAAGAGATACATTGAAAGAGCTGGTTTCATTTCACAAGCCACAGTTGCCCAGGGTCCCTCCCTGTCTTGTAGGGAAGTGACACCTCCTTCACGTGCCTGAGGAAATGCATGTGATGGTGGCATGCCCCAGGCAAACAAAGGGCTCTTGCAACACGTATGATTCTCTCCTTGTTGCAGAGGAATGAAAGGGAGGGAGGAAGTAGGCACTCCTCCTTCTTGCATGGCCCACAAAGGGTCTTAAGGCTATTTTTATGAAGATGGACTCTGGGTGATTCAGGGACTCACCCTAAAAGCACTTCTGTCTTGATTTCCTTTTCCTTCTCCTCCTCCTTCTTCTTCCTCCTTTTCTCTTCCTCCTCCCTTTTCTTTTAATAACATACCTTCTATGTATTTTCTTGAACTTTCTCCCATAGAAGGTAGCCCTCAGAAAACAGTGAACTAATCTAGGCTCCAAGGGGCTTGGTAGGAGAGCTTGTTCATTCTGTGGTTTGCACCAGCCTGGCAGCTGGAGAGCACAAGACAATGATCCCAGGAGGGCGGTGAGGCATAAACCTGGCTCACAGAACTCAGAGAAGCTTCAGAGACCTGGAACAAATAGGCTGTAATGTCAATGGGAAGTTCAGGCCTAGCAGAGGAGGGGAGCAAGTTGGGACCCCGCTCTTCCTCCCATTGACCGGACTCTATCCATTCTTGCAGGCTCAGCTAGAGTCATTTTCCTTTGAGAATCTGCTTTTCTTGATGTCCCAAGGATTTGGTCTTAGCAGTAGGTGATGACTAACCCCCTCCTTTGAGCAGCGAGAACTCTGTGTCCTTTGAAGGGAGTGTGAATAATGGGTCCACTTCTGCACTGTGGCTCAGCCTCTCTTCCTAGTCACGCCAGGAGTGACCCATGCTATGTGATATCATGGGGCCCACATATATGCTTACTCTCTTGCAGACCACTAGTGTGTGCACATTTATTTACACCCATATTCACACTTATGCTTTAAGTGTACTTGGCTCCACACATCTCACAGGTGCAGGCACCTGCAGCACAGGGTTCATACTCCCCTCCACAAGTACGTCCTGCCCACTGACTCCATTAGAGAGCTTTATTGCCTGAGCCCCCAGGTGTTTGCAGACCTAACATTGGCAGTGACTGAGTGGGTCTTTTGGTGACACATTCATAAAATCTCATAAATCGTCTCTGTGCAGTGTCGCATGAACATTTTTATTTTCCTCAATAAATACACACATTCTTATTTCCTAACAGCTCCAGCATTGGCAGAATGCCCGGCCAAGGGGTCCACTTACTGTGCACTTGGCCAGGATGCACTGTGGATAGCAATGGGGCCACTCTGTTGGTTGGGACTGAAGACATCTTTGGGGACCCGGGATAATGGAGGCCTGATTTGGATGGGACAATAGGAGTCATCTTGTCTGGATACATAATCTACCTCTCCCCCTGCAAGCCATTCATCTTTTCATTTGTTCATTTTTTTCTAATGAAACTCTTTTACTGAGGTTTAAGGCATGAGTTACATCAAGGCTGTTTTTCAAACTCAAAAATGAGGCTCAGAAAAATTAAGTGATAATCAAGGATGGGGCCTGAGGATCTGCATTTGAAGCACACTCCAGGTCATTCTGAGGCAGGTGGCTCCTGGTCACACTTGAAGAGTGAAGGTATTTTGTGATTAGACCTCAGGACATAAAACATATTTTTCCCTTTTTAAAAATAAAAACACCTTGGACATAATAACTCTGAAGAAGAGAGGAGTTACTCTTAAGAACAAACATTTTTTACCCAAAACGTAAAACTCTAATAACTTTGGAGTTGACCCTCCAGAGAGGCTGGTGGAGGTGGGTTATTTACCCCTTTCCATGCCAGTTCAACCCTCTCCTGGCTCTGCTCTGTCACTTGCCCCGCCTTAAAAATGATGACATTACCTTATAAGGTGATACCTCTTTACCCCTTACAGAGCTCTTCCACAAATATCATTTAATCCCCACCACAGTCCCACGCAGAGAGCTGTTCCCCACTTCATTTTACAGAGTGAGAAGCAGAAGGGTCAAGATGAAGTTTCACTACCAGTAAGGATCAGAGTCTGGACTATGGCTTAAGTTCCCCAACCTCAAGTACAGTTGCTTCCATGAACTAAAAACTGTTTGCTTGATGTCAGGTGTTTGAGCTTCCTTTGAGCTTCCAGGGGGTCAGTGTGATATATGCTAGGAATTCCAGGGCTGTGGTAACTAAAGTCTCCTGGAATGGAGAGAAGGCAGGAAAAGGGGAGATGAGGGCTGAGGTCAGGGACTGGAGGGTTCTCATTCAGCATTGCCCTATTTTGTGCGATCAAGTCATGCTAATTGGGTGCCATGTCAGAAGTGAAGGGGGACATGTAAAACAAAGGATAATTTTTTTCTCTGAGGTTTTTAAAATTAAAAGCTTGGGTAAGGTGGAAGTGAGGGAGGTATAGAGCTCTTTGCTTTGCTTTGCTTTGTATTCTGGGAGGTCTGTTATGAAGGAGCCATCAATGGTCTATGAATATCACAAAGGACGTGGGCCAAAGGGGAGCTCCATGAGCTCTGATGCACAAGCCTCTTTCTGGGTTCCCCCAAAATCCTGCCACCAGTGAGTGGGAATGGGGCAAGTTCTCTCCCCTGGGGGCACATCTGCTGAGCAGATCACATAGTTAATCCCTTACAGATTCTGTGTTCATTTGAGATGCTTCCAGAAAACAGAGGAAGATGTTGATATTATCTTGACTCTTCTGACCCACCCATGGGAAATCATAAATTCTGGTCTCTTCAGCCGGTTCTCTAAAGTCCCGAGTTTTCCTGATTCCTATTAGCCCCGTTCCCTACTTCCTGCTTTGCGCTTGTGCTCACAGAACAATGAGATGTAACTCAGGAGTCTCTTGGTGCCTCCTCTGCCACTTGTAGGTCTATAATTCATCAACTAAGTGGTTTTGCTGGCAGGGATGGAGATTTTGCATGGGCTTAGCAACATGGACATTTACTCCTCAAGGCTGCTCTGGCCATGATGACTGCTCACTGCTTTACCTACTAATAGGAGTGACCCACTCTGATTCCTCAATATGGCACCTTTTCCCCGGGGATCAGCCTGGTGGTAGGGTAACTACATTGAATTATTTTTATCATAGAAGGAGCAGTGTTTTGTTCTCATGGGAACAGACACTTACTCTAGATATAGACTTGTTTTCTCTGCCTGAAATGATGTTTCCAGAGCCACCATGAATCTCAGAGGGCCCTCTTTACCATCAGTGTTCCAGGAGCATTGCTTCTGACCAAGGGACTCATCTGACAGCAAATGAAGACCAGCAATTGGCTCATGCCCATTAAATTCACTGACTTTTCAATGTCCTCCATCAGCCCAGAGCAAGTGGCTGATAGGATTCTGGAATAAGTCTTTTGGAGACTTTATAGCTCTGACTGGGTGGTAGCACTTTGTGGGGCTGGAATAATCAGCGATGGTTTCGCCACAGCCAGGTTTCATAGGTCTGGGAATGAACTCCTCTTACTATTACCCCAGTGATCTGAGAGCAAAGTTTTTGCATCCTTCCCCTGTGAATTTAACCTTTCTTTCCTCTTTTTTTTTTTTTTTTTTTTTTTTTGAGATGAAGTCTCACTCTATCATCCAGACTGGAGTGCAGTGGCACAATCTCGGCCCATTACAACTTCTGCCTCCTGGATCCAAGTGATTCTCCGGCTTCAGTTTCCTGAGTAGCTGGGATTACAGGTGCCCGTCACCATGCTTGGCTAATTTTTGTGCTTTTAGTAGAGACAGGGTTTCACCATGTTGACCAGGCTGGTCTTCAGCTCCTGGCCTCAAATGATCCAACTGTCTTGGCCTCCCAAAGTGCTGGATTGCAGGTATAAGCCACCACACCCAGCCTAACCTTTCTTTACCTAGAACACATAGATCCCCAGGGGAGAAGTGCTCCCCCGAAAGGGGCACAGTAACAGTTAATTAGAGGGAAGTTGAGACTGCCTCCTGGCCTCCTTGGACTCCTCATGTCCCTGAGTGGACCCACAAAGAAGGGAGTTACTGTGCTGGCTAGGGTGGCTGATCCTGAATACCAAGGAGAAACTGGGTTGCTACTACATAATACAGGTAGGTGGAGTATGTCTGGAATGTAGGGCATCCCCTGGGGCACCCGTTAGTATTTCCAAGTCTGGTGATAAAAGTTGAAAAACCACCATGACCAAATACAGGCGGGACAGCTGACAACCCAGATCCTTCAGGAATGAAGCTTTGGGTCACTTCATCAGGCAACAAAGCACGATGAGCCAGGCTACCTGTTCATTGCAAAGGGAGTGTGAAAAGGGTGGTAGGAGTGCACCAGGACTACTAGCCATGACCACATGACCAGTTGAAGAAATAAGGCCTATAGTAATTATGAGTATTTCTTCATTATTTTGATTTAATTATATTTGTATTACCCAAGTCTTTTATTTTTCTCCACTCTCATTCTCCCTCCATCAAATGCAAGATACATTAAGAGAAATAAACCTTGTAACTCTGCATTTAACTTACAGAATATCAAAAGGGTGTGACTAGGTGTGGCTTAGTTGTGAGATGAATGAACATCACCCAGAGACAGCTAAAGTGACATGTGGGACTTTGTATCCCCTTTTGGGGAGATAGTATGTTTTCAACTGTTTGAAGAATAGTTGGATCATGTTAAGCAGGAATACCACTTTGCTGTGTCTTTATTTGGGTATTATTAGAAGAGTTACACCTGGATGCCAAGTTGAGCAAAAGGTAGATGGTGATGGTTTTGAACTGTGCCAATTTAGCAAAGATAGAACTGTGTTTCCCCAAATTCCCCTCCTTTGTATGGTTCTAGGTTAGGGTTGGCCACAAGAGAAATTTACCTGAGATGAGGAAGGTGGAAAGGAAGCAGCTCTCATTTTGCTCTGAAGATCATTAACATAATCACGGGAAGTGTAGGGCTCCACACACTGCTGCAGCCCTTGTACGATTTTTGCTGATCAGCTCCTTCCACTGGGTCTTGTTGATCAGTTTCTCTGAGACTGGTTCAGGTATATGTGCAGCTCTATGACAAAGGGTGTCTGCTTCTTCTGAAAGTTACCAGTTGACAAGGTTAGACATGGAGAGAGACAGATGTAGATCCCAGTTCCTTCTTCTCCTCTTCTTCACATCATTTGATATCCTGATTGCCAACCCTGCTAGCCTGTAGCAACTTCAGATCCACCACCAGATGCAGAGTCTATAGCCTTCTATACACTTTTCCACTAGCTCAGACAATCATATTAGGGCTATTCCTGTTATAAATCTTTTATTCCATACTGTTCATGGGGTTCTGCTTACATATTCAGAAATTTGTTCATGGTAGAGAAATATTTATTAAGTGTCTACTACATGTCAGGCATAGTCTGGGGGCCTGGGATATATCAATGAACAGAAGAAAAATGCATTTGAGACATGCTTTTATACCCCAAATTTTAATAATTCATTACCTGTTAGAAATAAAATATAACTGCCCTGTGTTCTTATTTGCTACTCCTGGCAATCCTACCCATCATGGACAGTGAGATACTGGTAGACTTCCAGCACTGTATTTGGGACCCAACTTTGTACCATTCACATTGCACTGATAGCCTCTGCGGTTCCACAGCCTCAGCACATTTGAAGTGACTCATGGTGAGTCTGAGTTTCCTCTAGCAACAGTCTTTTTATTAGAAGCCCAAGCTCTCATTCACTTTTTTACCTTTTTGGAGACCAAGGTAAATTTATTACCTTGAAATAAGTGGTGCGATGCTGTATCCTCTTTAATTCTCACACCAGCCTTGTAAGGTACATATTATTACTAATTCTATCTACAATGTAGAAAGTGAGGTTCATAGAGATTTAGTAACTTGCCCCAAATCCCAGAGCTGGGAAGTAGTAGAACCAGGATTTGAACACCAGTCAATCTGACTTTCTGTGGGCTTTGTTCACCTTATTTATGTCATAGGTGCCTCAGTTTCTCAGCAAGGGGGAAGCATACCTACATTGAATCAGTTAGACTCATCTTTAGCAAATAGTCCAATCGGCTTGGGTATATAGCACCGGGCTTCTTGTTGGGAAGCCCAAGCATGTTGATGACCATGGGGTGATGGTGATGATGGTCTCCAGGCACAATGAAGGCTGAAGAAGAATGAGTTCTCACCCTTATAGAACATTGATGGTGGGTGACCCATTCAGTTGACCTGTTACTCTGGTTTCCCAAGGCCAGGTGCTCATCTCTGCTGTAGAGAACTCCATCTGTGACAGGGATTGTAGAGGCTTGTTAGGCTGGTTCTCTTCCAAAGTAGAATAGAGGATGTCACATATCATTGGCACCAGGCTGTGGTCTTAGGGGCAGCTTTGGGGAACAAGCCGTGGGCTGAGATGAAGGAAGCAGAGCAACAGCTCAGCTTGTCTTAAGGTCTCTCTCTATTGACCTCTTCTTAGAAGCAGAGACAGATGTTGTTACATAGACACACACACATTTGAGATGATATTGCATATAGTATTTTGTATCATGAATCTTTTTCCTAACCCTATATTTCAACTTTTTGACAAATTTTTAAACATTCTTCAAAAACATGATTTTTAATGACTGGATAATATTACTTATGGACACACCATAATTTAATAAAACAGTCTCTTTGCCATCAATTATGTAAGCTCATTCTTTTTGTTCCACATTTAGTAATTAGTTTATTTCTAGATGATTTATATTTTAAATTAATATAGGGGTACTAAATGTTTTTAAAGTTACAAAGATGATAGATTTCTATTAGTTTTCTAGTATGTTATTATCGCAATTTTGAAAAAAATGTATATTTGTTTTATATCAAGCCCTTATACTCAATCTTCAAATTAACATATTTTTATTTGATTGTCTTAGGATTTGAGATGTGTGGTAATGTCATGAGTAAGTGTTCATAATTTCATTTTCTTTTTTCTAATAGTTACATTTCAATGTTCTTCTTGTTGTATTGCTTTAACTAGAATTTCCAGAGCAATTATTAGTGATGATATTGTAGGGAACATTCTTGTCTTGCTCCTACTTCTACTAGCAATGCCGCTTATATAGTGCCATTAGGTATAAAATTGACTATTGCTTTAAGGTAGACATTTTAATCATGTCATATTAGGTTTGAATTTTCCTATTCCTTATATTCTATGATTTTTTCCTAAAAAATGGACATCAAACTTACCAATTACTTATTAATATTTATCCAGATGGTTGCACTTTCATTGACCTGACACATATATTTGTAATGTATCATTAAATAATAGCATTAAATAGGTCTCATTAGTAGCTAGCATTAAATAATCTCTTTATTAGTGATTTTTAAATAACTATGTTTTTAATATTTTAATGAATTACATTTGCTGGTGTGCTTGTAGAATTTTTGTAACAATCTTTAAAAGCAAGGTTAGTTTACAGTTCTGATATCAATATAATACACGCATACTGACATAAAAGAGATGGGAACAAAATACATCAAAGTGTTATCAGTGGTCTCCTCTATGTTGGATGGTGGAATACTGGATTTATTTTACTACTTTTCCCTAAATTTGAATATACATTTTTATGATAAAAGTGAACATTATATCAGTTATCTACTGCTGTGTAACAAATCAACCAAAAACGTAGTGACTAAAATAACAACCATTCTATTGACTCATGACTCTGAGGGCCAATAATTTGGGCTGTGCTCAGCTGGGTGTTTCTTCTGTTGGTCTTGCCCACGGTTACAAATTCTATTGCAGATTTGCTGGGGGCTGGTTTATCTAGAGGACCATAGCTGAGACACTTATATTTCTGTTTCATGTCATGTCATTCAACTTGATAGAAGGAGCAGCAACATCAAATTGCAAAGGCGGAGTGCATGAAGGGATGTGAAGAACTGTTGCAGACAACTTTGCCAAGTTAGCTAAAAACATGCCTTATAATTAAAAATAAAAATAATATTTTAAAAAAGGATAATGTGCAGTGATGAAAAAGATGGCAAAATGAGTATTTTACACATTGCTGATGAGCCTATTAACATTGTAACAAAAAATGATTTGGCAATGAATTTCATGAGTGGTAAAGTGTTAGTAGACTTTGACCTAATTTTTCTATAACTTGGAGTTTATTCTAAGGAAATAATCAGTTACATAAAAATTATGTATAAGAATTTTTCTGTATAGCATTATTTATAAGTGAAATACTAAACACAATGTAAATGTCAAATATTAGAGGATTTAGTGACGGCAGATGGCATCTCCATATGATGAAACATGATATAACCACAAAAATTACATTTTTGGGCATGACAAAGTTTAAAAAGTAAGATTTGTGTGCTTTCATTATGAGTCTAGTTTTGAAAATTGATTGTATTCATATACGTTAATATAATAAACTTGTCTTCATATCAATACAACAGCATACATGTACACACATACAGAAAAATAACTGGAAGACATATATGAGCATAATAATGGTAATTATTTCTGGGTGGTGCTTGGGTTACTGGTGGTATTTATATAATTAAAGCCACAAGTGTTGGTTTGGGGCCAACCTGCCACTTTTGAGCTAGACAGTGCTGATTTTAACTGCCATCCCATGTCCTGTGGAAAGTCCACATCTTCCTAATGAGTTGTGTGGCTCCTTGAGGATTTGCACTCTCATCATCACCTCTAATAGTGACTTTTTGTGTTCAGAATTCCATTATTCTGTTATTTTGTGTGTGTGTGTGTGTGTGTGTGTTTAAATTTATTTTTGTAGAGAGAGGGTCTCACTACATTGCTCAGGCTGGTCTCGAACTCCTAGCCTCAAGTGATCCTTCCACCTTGGCCTCCCAAAGTGTGTGGTTCTTATATCTCTGATCTCGTAGCTTGACCGATGCATAGGGCATAGTTCCTTCTCTTTTATTTCTACCCCCAGTCCTCCTTCAAACAGTTTGGAATATGAATCTGTTGCATGTGCCATACTAGACTTTTACTAAAAATCTATGGCTTAAGAGAAGGGTTATTATCATATACCATATAAAAGGCAAATATATTCTATATTATATCAGAGATACTTAAAGATTTTCTTTTTTGTTTTCATGGACCCTTTTGGCAGTATTGTGAAAACTATAGATCTTTTCAAATATTATGTTTTTAAATTCATGCAATAAAATATACAGGATTATAAAGAAAATGAATTATGTTGAAATAAAGTTATCAAATATTTAAGAAAAAGCAAACTGGTTATACAGTGATGTAAAGTGCTTCTTTATTAATAATGCATTCAGTAACATGATATACAGGTTAGACAGAAATTGAGTATAATATTAAAGTAATGATAAGTATGAATGATATTTTGAAATGTATGTAACAACTGTAATATGACATGAGACCATCTGTGATTTCTATTGACTGCAGAGTCACAAAAGTTACCAATAACTATTGTGATGGGTTGTCTACATTTATAATTGAAGAAAATGTTAATTTTTAGTTGTAGGTTGGTGAAACTGAGCTGTAATTTTTCCTCCAACTCAGTTCAAGGATTCCCTGAATTCTATCTGTATATCACTTGGGATCCATGGGCCCTGGATTAAGATCTCTTGTATTAGACATTCCTCTTATTCAAAGTCCATTTGGCTCTCCACATGGGTAACACTCTGCCATGTTAAACCTCCTTCTCTTGCCTTACTGCTTTTCTCTCTCTCCCTTTCTTTCCTCCCAGTTTGTTCTGGGAAACTTGGAATTCTTCTCTCTTTGTTAATTTGAGTGAGTCTACAATATCTGATTTCTAATTTTAAAGGTATCTTCTGCCTTATCTTTGAATGTCCACAATCCTTCAGGGTGTTTTCAATCAAAAGAACTGGTCATCTACCCCTTTTGTATTAATAATTATGATAGCCCCCGCTCACAGAGTGTTTTCCATGGATGAGCATTATTCTGAAGAGGCCCTTATTTCTTTTTATTTTCTCAAGAGGCAAAGCTTACCCAAAGTCATGCAGCTAGCAGAATGTGGAGTCAGCTCTTACCCACCGTACTAGGCCGCTTTCCATTAGTAGCACCCAGAAGAAAATGAAATGGAGCTATTTGGGTCTTTCTTTTCATAGGGTTGGCCGTCTTTAGAAGGCAATTATTTTAAAATAGCATTCTGTTTCCTCTGGTGGTACATTTCTAAATCTTTCACAGTGGTGCTGGTTTTCAATGCTTTGGCTGTCTAGGCTCTGGATCCTCTGGGAACTTCTAGGAGAAAGCTAGTGCATAGGATGAGAGAGGACTGGAGCAAAAGACTCTGAGAGAAGCAGAAAGAGGGGACATATCTGGGACCTCCTGGGTCCCGTCTGTTCAGAGGCCTGGCTGGAGCCTGCACCTTGGATTCTCAAGTTAACTCCTATGGCCTTCTATCATAGGCCCCTTTAAGGCTTACATTGTCTTCAGTTGGTTTTTGCTACTTGTAACCAAACATATTTAACAAATACATAATTGACATACATTAATTTTAAAACCAGGAAGAGAATACATGTAATCAGCAAGCATTATCAGTTATGGGAAAGGATTTATCATTCTTCCCAGCCCATGTCCCAGGATTGTGCCATTCTAGTGATAGTAGTAGAAGTGATGAGAATGGTGGTGAAAGTGATTTGGGGGAGGAAGGTATAAGACAATGAGAATGCATACATATCCTTCTTTGTGTTTCTACTGTGGTTTTTAAAGCATTGAAAACCAGTACCATTGTGGAAGGTGTAGAAATGTACCACCAGAGGAAACAAAATGCTATTTTAAAATAATTGCCTTCTAAAGATGGCCAATCCTATGAAAAGAAAGACCCAAACAGCTCCAAAGGTATACTAATGTCCACCTTGTATCTTAGCCACTCTTTTGGGGACAAATAGCTTTTTGTTGCTTGTGAAAGTTTATTTGTTGAATTTGTCTTTCTGTATTTCCACCCTAAGGGAATACATACTCCTGCAAAGTAGAGGCCCTCTTTGTATCTACTGAATTATAAATGCCCAGTAAAAGATGAAATGCAAGACAGCCACCATGATGCTGTTGACACTTGGTGGACCGTGATGCTGGTGAAAGAGGTACCTTCCATCTTGGTTTATATTTGTTAAGTCAGCCTCCTATCTTCACCATCCAAAATGCTAGTCCGTAAAGGAAATTTCCTGTACTCTGTTAGTGTTGGGAACAATTATCTCAGGTCTTTTGCTCTTGTTTTAAACCCGGTGTTATCCTAATTGTTCCAGGCTTGAAGTTTGTGTTTAGTCTCCTTGGCATGAAGGACTTGCTTTCCCTTAAGAAATGTAGCTTCATCTTTAGGCTTACTTGGGTAGGAGATCATAGTTATCCCTTAGAATTTCAACCCCAGGCCCTGGCTTGCCAGCGAACACTTTGATATGGGATGCCAAACTGGAGTGTATTTGGAATAGAGGTGGGAAATATGAACCAGGTGACAGGGATGGTGGTTTTAGTCAAATCCTTTCATTTTTATGCCAAAAGAAACCCAATTCAAAGCAGTGTAAGCAAAACAGGTAATATTTTAAATAACTAAAACTATGGGCATGGCTGAATCCAGGTGGCTCAACAATTTTAAAAGAGCTTCTCTCTCTTTTTTTCCCCCCTCCTCTTTTCTAATTTGCTCCCTTTGGTGTATATTTCATGTTAAATAAGTTCTTTTTCTCCTTTTGGCAATTAGTGATCTCTAGCAGTTTTAGACTTACCCAGACCAGCCTTGTGATTCCAGCATCAGAATTTTTTTTTTTAAAAAAGTCTTTTCCAATATCAGTAAAACAGATATATTTGTATCTTGTGCTCAAATTTTGGACCAGTGATGGAACCACATGACATGGGGGAAAGGAAAGGAAAGAGGTGTGTTGGGAAGATGCAAACAATAGATTATCCACTGCAGTGGGAATGGCCAGAAGGATAATTATGTGGGAAAGATGGGCAAGGGAAGTGACAAGGGTGAGAGTAACGGTGGTGTTGTTGTGAATCTGGTCATGGAAATGGTGATGCTGATTATGGTAGTGGTGGGGTACTGGTGATTGTGAGAGATACTCCTTGTTCCAGATCCTACTGATTCCAAGAGCACAGTCCAGGAGGATGGTGTATGCAACCCTATTAGTAAAGACACATGATTTCCTGTGGTTCTTGCCTTTAAAGGCAGAAAGGGCTACACGTTTGTCCTAGAAAAAAATTCAATGGTTCCTGAGTCAGCAAGCTCCCCATGCTTGTGGAAGCAGATCACATGGTATCTCAGAAATATACCTATGCATGTTAGCAAAACAACAGAGAAAAACAAGCCTCCACCACCAGGATGGCAGGAAGTGTGGTCAGCTTTCTTGGAGGTGAAGCCAAGATGAGAGGTCGTTGACTTGTACTAATGAAGAGGCACAAAAACTGCTGATTTAAAGAATAATAATAAAAAAAGCACCCTGGGGGACATTTTATTGCACTTAGAAAATGTCCAATTTCATCCTTCATATAAAAAAGTAAAAAAAAAAACATTTTGATTTTTCATAAAAACCAATAGATTAATATAGAAAGAAAAAGTTCCCAGCCAAGAACTAAGCCACAGTTGTGTTCATGTGTATGCCTGAGCTAACTCCTCTGGCCTCATGTGAGCCTCTGCATTTGGCATGCAGATCCCTTGTTCTGTAAAAACTATTTCAGGAACACTTTGAAAAGGCTGCCCAGTGATGGCTGCCTCATTTGGGATTTATTATAATATCATTAGAAGGGGTTATATCACTTGGTATAATGTCAGACACATTGTAGCCTGTGGTTTTATGATGTGGACAAATATCACACTCAGGAATAAGATGGCTCTGAACAAATCAGTTCCATCTGGGTCCTACTGTAAATAGAGCTTTTCCCTTCTGCCGTGGAGGGTGGATTTTCATCCTCATCCGACCCCTTGATCTTCCATTCTGCAGGGTCTTTCTTTTCCTGACCTCCTTGCTCCCCAATCTCTGGGGCCTAGGAGAGAGAAAGAGAGCAAGAGAGTGAGTGAGAGACAGAGAATTCCTTAAGACTCCAAAACAAAGATGCTTGTCAAGCTCAGGAAATGCACGGAGACTGGGGAATTTGCTTTTATCCAGTATCTGCCACGTGGCTGAATCTGTGCTAGATATTTTCACCTGTCTCACCTCACTTTATGCTTACAACGAGCCTATAGAGTAGTAGATAATGTTGCTATTTTACAAAGAAATACTGAGACTGACATGTTTACAAATTTTATATATATATATATATATATATATATTTTATATATATATTTTTTTGAGACAGGGTCTCACTCTGCTGCCCAGGCTGGAGTGCAGTGGCATGATCTTGGCTCATTGCAGCCTTGACTTTCCAGGCCCAAGTGATTTTCCCATCTCAGCCTTCCAAGTAGCTGGAACTACAGGTGTGTGCCACCACACTTGGCTAATTAATTTTTTTTTTAAGAGATGGGAGTCTTATTCTGTTGCCCAGGCTTGTCTTGAATTCCTGAGTTTAAGCAATCCTTCCACCTTGGCCTCCCAAAGTGTTGGGATTACAACCATGAGCCACCCACCTGGCCGAAAAGTAAAATTTTGATTCAAGTCTGTAAACTAGCGAGTGAGGAGATTGAGTTTTGAAGCTTATCTGACGTTCATTCCAAAGCCTGTCTGTTTTCTTTCATGGTATCCTGCCATCCCCAACATCTGTATGTCCATGAATAAACTATTCACAGGAGGTAAGGAAACAAGAAATGTGGTTATAAGTTGTATTTGGTCAAAGCGTAGTTATTTTAAAAACAAATAACAGCATGGTACAACCACCTTGCAGAACTCTTTGGCTTTTTTGAATAAAGTTAAATATCTGCCTATCCTATCCTATGAACTAGGGATATCATTCCCAAGAGAAATGCATACATAGATACATGTCCACAAAAAAGACTTGTACAAGAATGTTCACAGCAGCTGTTTCATAATAGCCCTAAATACTCGTCATCAGGAAAATAAACAAAGTGTGGTGTATTCATATGATAGAATATTACACAGCAATAAAAAAATAGTAAACTAAGGTTATATGCTGCAAAATGGGTGGGTCTTATAAATATCATATTGTGCTAAAGAAGACAGACACAAGAGAGAACATAATGAATGATTCCAGTAATATAAAATTTGAGAATGAGGAAAATTACTAATATCTAAAAATGTAAGCTCAAGAGATAGCTAAAGATCTAAAAATATTAATATTAAGATAAGTATCTTAATCTTGTAGATTATAATTAAACTACATTAATCTTATAGGTCAAGGTATGTATCAATATCCAAAGGTAGTAAAATTGCTAATATCTAAAGATATTAGTTCACAAAAGTGAACTCCTTTCACTTTTGTTTAATTTTCCTCATACTTGAAATTTCTATAATTGGAATCATACCTTACACAACAACACCGCTGTCACTCTCACCCTTTCACAAAGGTGAAAGGAGTTACTCTGAGATAGGAGGTGGATATTGCCCAGTAAGGAGCATGAGAAAACTTTCTGAAGCTATGGACGTGGATAGTTATTTATAAATAGATAAAAATTCATTGAGTTGTATAGTTATGTTTTTTTGTTTGTAGACTAAATAATCAAAAAGCAGAACATAATAAAGAAATATTTAATCAACTGAAGTGATAGGAAAAGGTGGTCAAATTTGTCACTCTCAATGCTTTGGTTTTTATAAATTGGCTATTTGGTTAATTTTGACTCTACTCTGTAAAAAAGGTAGTATGGACGTGTGGAAAGATATATGTTATGCTATAATATTGGATGTTAGATGTTCAGGAAGAATAAATAAATGGTTTATTGATTTATTTCTAGTTCTTCTTAATATAGACAATGAGGTGTCATTCTCTTCCCTTGATAAATTGTTACATGCATCTCCTGCCTGCTCCCTGCCCATTTCCCGTTGCCTTTATTCTTCCTCCCACAACTGCTATCACTAGCACATTTGTATTACACAGTTTAACAGGTCAGAGGATTTTAGGTGAATAGAGAGGAAAGGAAAAAGAAAAGCTGACTTCTTTCATTTTGGTGTTAAAATATAATGAAGTACTTTGCATGGCTTTTATTTTATTATTTTCAGAAGGGCTCTTGTAACAGGTCAACTCATAAATTGGCGTGACATCCTGTTTGTTTCTGCCAAGAAGTCAGTCATAGTGAGAGTATTAATTTTTTTGCACAGATATGTGTCAAATTCACTTAAACAATGCTGGGTTGTTAACACTGATGCATGCTATGAAGGAATGTAGACTTGATTTTATCACCATCCCTCTAAGGAGAGCAACCATATATTGGGAGGGGTTTCTATGATATTTATTTATATTCCATGACTTTTTATTTATTTCCATGGCTTCAATGAAGCCTGAAAAAGCAATTCTCAAGTAAGCTGAGACTGTGTAGACAGGTACTCTGAGTAATTTAGATAATTCATCTACACTGTCTTACATCATGAAGTAGCTGCTCAGTTCCTGTATCTCTTTGTGTAGCTGTGGGTTATTTGGGACAGATATCCTGTTCCCCTGAATCTCCAAGGGCTTTCTCTTCACTTTGGTAGCTTGAGTATGATTTCCAAAGGCTGCCTTTGGCCTCCCTGCTCTTCTGTGTGGATGCAGCTAATGACCTCAATGTCTAGCTAATGGCATCTTACTCTGCAGTGATGGCTGTTCTGAACACAGAGTGGGAGAGTGGTGATGGGTCAGGATAAGTAGAAAAGTAATAGTTTGGTGATGGAAATGCAGACAACTCTTGGCTTAAGCTCAGTGCTCTGTTCCTTCTCCGTATGAACCATGACATATTCTCTACTTCTGTAATTGAAAAAAAAAAGTGAGAGCACAATTTGTATAATCACTGGTAGAGCATTAAGTTGTCTGGGCTGGCACAAAACTGGACAGAAGAGCCAACTGCTGACCTCAGTAACACATGCCTAACTACTAGTGCAAGGTTTGGCTTGGTAATAGGATCTTGGTCATAATTACTCATGGATGCTCATGGTTATCTGGACTGGGACTCACCCTCCCAGTCCATGCAGGCAGTCAGACCCTGCTGAGAGATGTGCAATTCATAAAATCCTTCTATGTGTCTAAGTCTGTGGTTGCTATTAGTCTGCACAACATGAGAATAAGAGGACTAATTAAAAAAAATTTAAACCCTTAGACTTTTATTTCACTCTGTTCCTTATAAAATAGTTGTTTTCTCAGCTACATTGAGACATTCAACATATTAATCTGTTTAGTTTTAAACAATGTCCAAATGTTTTCATGTTTATGTACTCAAGTCATTCTTGGCTTGCTTAATAAATTCTACAAATATTTACTGAGTACCTACTCTGTGCTAGACATAGTTCTAGGTATTGGGGACCAAGAAGACAAAGAAGCAGAGAAATGTCCCATTATTGCAGGGCTTATGTTCTAGGGAGGGAGGCAAACAATCAGGGAATAAACAAATATACAATGCTAGGTGACAGGGTTAGGGAGTGGAGAAGGTGGGGAAGGGAGTATGGCTGTAGTTAGGTGATCAGGAAGGATTTTCTGTTGGAACAAAGACGTGAATGAAGTGAAGGAGAAGGCCATGTGGCAACCTGAAAGAAGAGTTGTGGTGATGAGAATGGCCACCTTGGCCTATCCTCATGGAGGAAGGTGCAGAAATGTGCAATATAATTTGGTCCAGAGATCAGGTGAAATCTCTAGTCTCTGGACATCTTGATCAATGGAGATCCTTTCTAAGAGTGGGAATCCCCACAAACTAGTATTTCCATGGTCATCTTGGGCCCTGAGGTTCACCTCTGAAAGAGCACCTACTGATCCAAGCCATATTTACCCAGGCACGGTCAGCTCCTTCCTTGATTGTCTATTCCCCTGCCTTACATGTATACAGAAATAATAACTCATTAGACTTTAACAATGGCTTGGCAAGTAGGAATACCAAGATGGCACCTACATCTCAGCTTCACAGCTGCTTCAGAGTAAACATTAGGTAACCTCCTTGTTTGAAATGTCCTAGGGTCCCAGGATCCCTGGAGAAGCATCACTGGCCTGTTCCCCAGACAACACAACTCTCCACCTCCTGATATCTTGATGGCTCTTTGATTCCTTTCCTCCTTCTCTACCTCTCCTCCTTATCCCCTCTTTCATGGATTGCTCTTGGAATTTCCAAATTCCTCTGGCTTTATTGTGTATTGGCTCTTTCCAGCTTCAGCTCCATCTTTGGCCAATATTTGCCTATCCAAACTTATCAACATGCTCAGCAGAACATGAGCCTTTTATTAAACAGCATATCACATTTTCTTTAGAAGGCAGTAGTGATTAGAGAGAGAAACATGCCAAGAATGAAGCACCATATGTATCGATCTTATATGGATACTGGGGCAATCTGTTCTGCTGGGTCTGTCTAGTGGTTAAGTCTAGGGTTGCATCTTCAGGAAGGGAAAGGACTGGGTGCTATGGATAAGAATCATACGAAGAAGAGACAGACCCTACAAAAAGAAATGGGAGAGTAGAAGGTGGATTTCAGACCAGAGACATTCCCTCTTCAGGCTTTGTTCTCTTGAGCTTAAGTATTCAGAATGTGTTCATGGGCTTCCATAAACAGAGATTTATGTTTCTTCTGAGGAGTGCAGCCCTGTGATTATATGAGTTGATAACCTGGAGAGACTTTTAGAGGAAGAGGGCATGTACAGCCAAAGAACCAGGCTGGGCACAGTGGCTCATGCTTATAATCCCAGCACTTTGGGAGGCTGAGACTGAGATGGAGAGATCTCTTGAGCCCAGAAGTTTGAGACCAGCTGGCCCAACATGGTAAGACTTCATCTCTACGAAAAAAAAAAAAAAGAAAAAGCTGGGTGTGGCACACACCTGTAGTCCCAGCTATTCAGGAGGCTGAGGTGGGAGGATTATTTAAGCCCAGGAGGTTGGGGCTGCAGCGAGCTGAGATGGTGCCACTGCACTCCAGGCAGTATATCCATCAGCATTCCATAGGCACATTCTCTTTGACCTAGTGTTTTCACTTATGGAAATGTGACCTAAAGATACACTTTCATATTACATATATACAAAGATTGTGATAACAGATCACTAGAAACAACCTTAATGTACATCACTGGAAAGTCAATGTAAAAAGTGATACGCTGACAGATGCTTCTAATTGTAGCCATTGAAAAGAATGAAGACCCTATTCCTGCACGGACATAGAATGATATCTAAGATATATTGTCCAGTGGAAAAGATAGAGGGCCGTGGAATGTATACCGTAGGCTTTATCAACGGAGTCTTGAAAAAATGTTTCTATGTAGAAGGTGTTGTGTGAATTAGTGTTAGATTGAGCTGTATCTCACCTGCTTGGCATGGTTCCTCCTAACTTGGGTGATCTGGTTCCCCGGGAATTTTATGCAGATTCCTGGCATGGTTCCTGGAACATGGTAGGTCTCCATCTCTGCTTGGATTCCCCTGGGGATGGAGCTTATCACTTCCTTTTCCCTTGCTGGACAATTCTAATTCTCAGGGAGAGTGAGCTCCTCTGCCTCTTTTTAACTCCTAGTGGGGGTTCTGGCCTGGCTCTAAGCAGGGGTCACTCTTGTTGACAGTGCCCAGACCTTGCTTGATCGTATCAGTTCTCAACCAGATGTTCTTCCAGATTCTCAGTAGCTCCTACACTGCCTTTAAAGCTAAGGAGAACCTTCCACACTTTTAAAATTATTTTTATTTTTTTGAGATGGAGTCTCACTCTGTCACCCAGGCTGGAGTGCAGTGGCGCGATCTTGCTAACTGCAAGCTCCACTTTCCGGGTTCTTGTCATTCTCCTGCCTCAGTCTCCCGAGTAGCTGGGACTACAGGCGCCTGCCACCACGCCCTGCTAATTTTTTGTATTTTTAGTAGAGACGGGGTTTCACTGTGTTAGCCAAGATGGTCTCGATCTCCTGACCTTGTGATCTGCCTGCCTCGGCCTCCCAAAGTGCTGGGATTACAAGCATGAGCCGCCACGCCCGGCCAACCTTCCACATTTTTGAGATGGGCTTTGCTCCTAGCGCATGGTCAGCCTGCCTGGGCACTGCTGCTAACGCCTCCCAAGATCTCAGGAGCTGAAGCCTCTTTCCCCATCTAGTGAGTGCTTCCTTGCTGTGTTCTTGGACTCCTACAGTAGTTCTGGCAAGTTAGGGGGCCAAAGCTTTAAAAAGGCTTGTCTGGCTGTCTCTGACTTCGAGGCTGTCAGCCATCTCAGCTCAGTTGTATGTGGTTTAATGAATTGTTACTCTTTTGTGCCTGTGCCCTGAGGTGATTTCTTACCACAAAGGGCAAGCTTAAGAAAATCAAATAAATAAATACTAATAAACAGGGAAGCAAGGCTTGGAGAGGTTAATTGCTTTTCTGGGGTTGCAAGGCAGTGAGAGGGGAGCTGGGCTGGCCGCCACCTCCTCTGTGCTCCGGCCACTTTGCCATTTAACTGCCCCAAAGAGGCCCACTTAAAAGCAAACATATAAATGGAAGTAACTTTTTCAGCAACTTATTGGGTCTTTTCCCACTTAGGAATATTGATTTTTCTCCTCACTGAGCCTGGGATGAGGGGAGTGGTTGAGTCTCAGTCTGAGCACCAAGTAGGTGGGCGTGGTCCCAGCTTGAGTAGGTGTCGGCGACTGTACATGGGAAGTGGTTTCCAGGAGCCCACGTCCTCTCTGCGATAGATGGATTATGTAAAAGGCTCCAAGACACCATAGAAACCTGGCCTGGTTTATACCTGAAAGGAGGGAGGTGTACAGTTTACATTCTCCTGTTCTAATCATGCCACTTTAATGAGATACGAAATTGTGCCAGTTTCACAATTATGATATATATCAGGGCTTAATTATATGTACAGGATGGCGTATTCAATTGAGTACATGCAAATGGAACAGAGATTTTCATTTTACATGTCTCTCCTACTCTCCCTAACAAAGAACTTTCTAGGGGTTTTAGGCATATGGGCAGAGTGGAAAATCAACTTGTACCACATGCCAGCATCTTCTGGCTTCCAAAACAATGAGGAGACACTGGAAACCCATGACTAGAGAGCTAAGGACATTGAATAAATAAAGACGAACCTGATAAAAACATAGTGGCTTTTGATAGCCCATGCAAACATGTCTGGCTTCAATTTGTGGGAATTTTCTTATTGTTAAATGACAAAAGCATAAAAAAAGAGCTAATAAAAATTCTGTGGCTAAAGGTCTTTTTAAAAAAGTACTAGAAAAGCAAGTTCAGAGTCATGGCTGCATTTGTTACTGATTATGAGTAGAAATGGGGAAAAACATTGACCCCTGTGACTTGGCTCTGAATGTGCTGATGAAGCCCCTGGGATCTCCCTGCATGTCACTTTCTGATGCCCGTGGACTCTGGGACAAGAGGCAAGGAAGGAGAGCTCCATGCCAGGCCATGTTTTGCTGTAGGAATGGCTTTGTGAAGGGCTCTTGTGACACTCCAGGATCCACTTCGAGAAATTTCTCCAGTAGGCAAACACTATGAAAGAGAGACCTTGTGGGAGGAGGTAAGGTTGAACTATCTATCATGTCCCTGGCTTTGTGTTGGGAACACCTCTGGCACTTGGGTTTAAGGAACACCTAAAATCAGAGAGGCAGCTGATTTTAGGGACTTTCTTCTTTCACCCAGGGCTACCTGATGACTCTCAGGAAAATCTGTGGAGGAGGTCTTGGTAGCAAGCTGACTGCTGTCTGTTTATGTTCTTGTAGAAACACTGACTCTAGGGAGAAAAACTGACCCATCTATTGAGATGTCACCCAGACCTGCTACCATTATTTTTCCATTCATTCACTCATTCATTCATTCTTCTCATGAGCTACTAATATGTGCCTGTCCAAACACTAAGGCCCTAGGAATGAATAAGATGAATAAGACCTAATTCTGTCCTGCAGAGGCTTGCAGCCCAGCGGGGAAAGGCATACAACAAAGTATAGGATACCTCTGGTGGGTCCTAGCATAGCAGACAGAAGCAGGTGTAGTAAATGCTGCTCTGAGTGGGAATGATTTTGCAAAGGATATGATGATTGAAAAGTGTCAAGAGAAGTTCACCAGGTGGATATATTGGAGAAGAGAATATTTCTGGTAGAGGGATTTGGGTGATAAAAGGCAAAGAAGCCAGAAGCAGCTGAGGATTTTGACGGATCTGCAGGCTTGCCATCTGGAAACAGGTTTCTAATAAAGTGCCTTGATCATTCTATCCAACATAACTCATTTCAATGATTGCTTTTTGATTTACATCTAGGGCTCTGTCCAGGTTTCTGGCATCCTCCATGATAATGAGGGCGAATGGATGAAAACTAATATGAGAAAGCCAGGTTTGTACAGGAGGAGTTTCAAGTCTAGGAGAGGTAAAAGCATGCAGATAGCCTGTCCAAGGCATGCAGTGGTTAGTGCGTTAGAGAGGTACAAAGAGATAATTGCTGGATAAGTGGTCCAAGAAGGCTTCCTGGAAAAGGTTCAATTAGAATTGGACCTTCAAGGATGGAAGACAAAAGACATCCTTCTATGCAGGAACAAAGACGTGGGAATTCCCTAGGCTAGTGAGATTATTTCTACTATCAAACATCAACAACCTAACTTCTAAAACATTAGTTTACAAACCAGGTTTTGTACCAGAATCCCTTGTTGAGGGCAGAGAGGAATTACATAGAAATTTCTGGGACTGACTCCTAGAAATTCAGATTTCAAGTGGAATACACATTTTAGTGAACTCAGAGGATGCTGATACCCACAATGCAGATGGGATTCCATTTGATGGCGGCAGGAGGGAGGGGAGGACTGACTCTGGGTATACACAGACATGGGTTCAAATCACGAGTTTACCTCTTATTGGCTCTGTCACTTAAGGCAACATGCTTAGTTCCCTTCAGCCTCGCATTACTTGCTCCCAAGAGGTGATAATAACAGCCCAGAAGCGTAGTTGTGAAAATAAATAAAATGATATTTGTCACAGTGCCACATAATTTCTGGCTAATAGTGGTTAGGGGATAAATCTGGGTTTTCTTCCTCTCCTCTATTTAGTAAAAATGGCATATATCTTCTGGGGTGGTCAAAATGCCCAAGAGGCGTAATTCTTGGCCCCAAGAAAGCACTGGTCACAGAGAGGTGGGCATTTGCTCTCCTCAAATAAACTGTTAGACACAAGGGAGTCTCCTGGACCTCAGTATCTCTTTCTTGCATTAGACAATGCCTAGCATTCTCCAGCTATGCCCTTTAAACCTGGGCATTAAACGGTTTTTGTATCCAGTGAATATACAAACACCCCTGAGGAATGTTAGTGGATTAAGCCCCTATGAACTCACACCTTAGGATGGGTGAAGTACTGGCTGAATGCTTACCTGATAGAGGAGTGTCAGCTCTCCAAGCCTGCAAAGTGATAATCAGGTCTAGTGGTTTTAAAATTCTTCTTCATGAAGCACTAGAGGTGAGCCCACAATATTTGGTTGTGCTCTGGACAACTCTAGGGGGAGCCAGCTTCATAGTCTACAACATGCCCTATATCTCCTAAGGTTGTGCAGTGCATAACCTGCACAACTGTCTCTGGTGGCTCTACCTAAGGGTTTCCATGGAGTTGGTTTTGGAAGGAGGGTAGGGATGCTGGCAGGCAGAGGTGGCTACAGGTCCCCACTTGCCTTCAGAAAAGCCCTGTGGTATAAAGTAGGGTTTTGTGGAAGGTTTTCTTTTACGATAAAGGATAAGCCAGGGCCCTATTCAGTCTCCTCATTTTGCAATTGGGAAACTAAGGTTCCACTGTGAGAATGTGGTCCAGCCGGCACTATTCCCCAGGATTCTTTGGCCTGTGGGGACAGAGTAGGACAGGTATGAAAGTTGGGGAGTGCTCTGTTCCCGTAATGTGTCTGGGCAGGAAGAGGAGGCTCTGGCCAGAGCAACCTCCCAGATAGGACAGTCTTGAAGAAATCAAGCCTCCGTTCACAGGTGGAGCCTTAGGCCGGCCTCCAGGGAAGCTCAATGATTCCACTAAGCAAAGGTGTCAGGAACAGAGACATTTTAGGCTTGCCTGTCATTCAGGCAGGCAGCAGCTAACAGAGGCCTGCCTAGGCCGGAGCCCAGGCCTGGGACCATGCATTTGCTCATCAAGGCCAGGGAGAGGCTTTGAAGAATCCACTTCCCCTTTTCCCTGCTGAATTATAAGAAATGGAGAGAGAGGAGCACTCACAGCCAGGAAGGCAGGCCAAGGCGGTCCTTGAAGGAAAAGGAAAGTGAGATGAGGACGTGGGTGGGTGGGGCGGGACACCCCTCCCTCCGCCGCCTACTCCTCTGAGCTTCCTGCTGGGGGCACCTCTCAAAGCCTCTTGGGGAGCCTGGGCCTGTTCTCTGGCAGGGACCTGAGCCGGGCCTGCGGTCAGCCTTCCAGACTCAGGGCACCTCCAGGCCTGCCTGTGGGTCTGCTTCCCTCACCTCAGGGCTCTCCTGGGAAAGCAGAGACAGGCGGGCCCGCCTGGAGCACTTTCGGGCAGCAATGACTTCAGTGCTTGTCCCCAAAATAAATGCACCACAGACAAGACAATGTGGTCAGGGGCTGAAGAGTTACTGTAAATACCAGCCTGGGCTTCCTATTTCTGTTCCCGTGACTCCCAGAGGGGCAGGCGCTGGCCAGCCCCTTCCCAGCCCCTTCCCAGTGCACTCTGTTCTTACTGCCACATCCAAGGAAAAGCTTTGGCCTGGAATTCCTCATCCATCTGTCCCTGGGACCCCTTTTTGGGTTTGCAGAAGGGACCTTACTCTCACCCCCAAACAGGGCTTAGACTGAATCTGGCTTTCTGCAAGGAGATGCAAACACTACGTGTTGGCACTGTGCCAACTATTCACATGTTTTTTGGCCTCACACCAAGCCCCAAATTTTGGAGAATCAAAACACTAACATCTTATCCTTAAGAGCACTGTCTTAACCCATGTATGCCTAGCATTCCGTTATTGGAACACTAAGCTTGTGGGAGTTATTTATATCCTACTCCTCAAGGTCATCGCCAAGGTCTGATTTTTCACAGGAAAAATTTGCAACCTCCATCATCAATGGGTTAAAGGCTTGACATGGTTTAGTACATATGGTCCTTACCATAGTCACAGGATGTAGGTATGTCTATACCCATTTTATAGGTGGGAAAATCAAAGCAAGAACGTAAAGGTGCTTGCCCAAGGACATCCCATCAGTAAGCTAGGAGTCAAACCCAAGCAGCCTGACCCCAGACCTGTATTTGTAGCTGCTAGGCTGCACAGGGCAATGGTGTCAATCACCTTCTGCAGATGGAGGGAACCATGTGCAAAGAAGGGTTCGAGGTGAATTGCCTAACGAGTTAGGGGGCGGATTTGAATCTAGGCTTGGTGGGCTCCAAAGGTCCTCCCACTGCACTGGGGCGCCTTCTAGAGGCAGGACAGCAGCACATCATTGGAACATTTGTTCTGACCTCTTTCCAGCTTCTGGGCGGCTGACACCCTGGCTTGTAGCTACCTCCCATGGTCAGTGCTTAATGAGGGATGAATCAACATTCATACACACCCGCACGGAGGCTTCTAATATGAGTGAGTTTGCTGTTTCCAAGGACAGATGATCCCTGCCTTTGGGAGGTTGCTCTGGTTGTGGTGTTTCTTGCCTTTCAAGTATTGAGTGCTCTCAGGTGTATCTCCCTCAGAGTCCTCTCACTCTTGAAGAGGCATGCTACATTTGTGAACTGATCCCTGCCAGGAAGTCTCACAGCAGTCTCAGAGGGTGTCTGGCCAACCTAGGAAATGGGCATGTAGCTCCTCCTATTCAGCACCTCTGCTGTAGAAGGGAAAACTATGGAAGCCAGGCATTTTCCTCCTGAAGGGAACTAGCTATATAGGCTTGCATGTAGAGAAAGAAGAGAAAGTGGACTGAGTTGACCACATGGAACAAAACTTAAATGCTGCATCATTTCTTTCAAGCAGATCTGCTGAGGCCAAGTGGAGCCATAATACCTTCCTGTTCACCCAAGGTATCTGATAATATATTAGCACTGGGTGATAGTATACTGCTTTCTGCGTATAATAGAATTGTGACATCTCATCTGGTTTACCTCCTTGCTTTTGCTAATAAGAAGCTCATAACTTAAATTTGTACTCAATTGTTATAACTCTTCTCAAAAAAGAAGTTATCGGAATACTTCTGTTCCCCTTATCTTCTGCATACTGGCTCTTGTGTTTTGTTTAGGATAGGTTGAAAATTTGTTCATTTTATGTGAACTCATTTATCGTAAGTCACCTGGAATTCAGAGTCTAATAAAATAAATTTTTAAACACATTTTGTGACTAGTATGTGCCAAGTACCATACAGTTTAATTTCATTCACTACCCATTTGTTGTTTACTTGTTTATTTCTCAAATATTTATTGAGCACCTTGCATATGCCAAGGTGCCTGTCTTAGATTGCTTGCATTGCTATAAAGGAATACCTGAGGCCGAGTAATTTATAAGGAAAGCAGATTTATTTGGCTCATAGTTCTGTAGGCTGTACCAGGAGCCTGATATCAGCATCTGCTTCTGGTGAGGGCTTCAGGGAGCTTCCACTCATGGTGGAAGGTGAAAAGGAGCAGGTGTTACATGGTGAAAGAGGAGAGGGAGGTGCCTGGCTCTTTCAACAATCAGCTGTCATGAACAATCAGCTCTCATAATCAGCTCTCATACTCTCCAGGAAGGCACCAAGCTCTTCATGAGGGATCCGAGGCCATGACCCAGACACCTCCCACCAGGCCCTGCCTCCAATCCTGAGAATCATATTGCAACATGAGATTTGGAGGGGATGAATATCCAAACTATGTCAGTGTCATTGTTGGTGCTGGGGACACTCTGGTGGGCTAGTCAGGCAAGGTCCCTACTGTCCTGGGGCTCACCATATAGAGGGCGAGTCAGGCATTAAACAAAAAGTGCACATGTGTAAACACACAATCTACACATGCACTCTACATGCACTCCACACGCACACACTGACATACACACATTCACATAGTGGGCCAGCTAGTGTTAGGTGCTATGAGAAAAAATTAATAGAGTAAGAAGTAAGAGGATGTCTGGGTGGTGGGGCAGGGAGGTGAGACCCTGCCGTTTTGTGTGGGTCACCAGGGGAACCCTCTTGGTTGAGCTGACCTGTGAGCAGAGACCCAAATGAGCAAATTACAGTTATGTGATAATCAGGGAAATGCAGGCAGTTCCTATGACCTTTACAATAATCTGGGGGGCATTAATGGAATCAATGGCTTTTAAAAAATTAATTTTCGGCTGGGCGCGGTGGCTCAAGCCTGTAATCTCAGCACTTTGGGAGGCCAAGATGGGCGGATCACGAGGTCAGGAGATCGAGACCATCCTGGCTAACACGGTGAAACCCCGTCTCTACTAAAAAATACAAAAAAACTAGCCAGGGGTGGTGATGGGCGCCTGTAGTCCCAGCTACTCAGGAGGCTGAGGCAGGAGAATGGCATAAACCCGGGAGGCGGAGCTTGCAGTGAGCTGAGATTGACCACTGCACTCCAGCCTGGGCGACAGAGCGAGACTCCATCTCAAAAAAAAAAAAAAAAAAAAAAAAACAACAAAAAAATACTAATAATTTTCTTAATAGAGGGGGGGGTCTGAGGCTCAGAGATTTAAAATAATTTGAAGCTGAATCAGGCTTCTATCCCAGGCCCTATGTCATTTCCCTCAGAGTGCGGCACAAAGATGTGTGTGAAGGGTTTGGGGCCAGACCCACCCGATTTGGCATTTCAGCTCCTCCATCTCACCAGCTCAAGGCATCAGAGTGAACTTGAGCAAGTTGTAACCTCTCCGTGCCTTGTTTACTAATCTGTAAAATGGGGATAAAAATAGTCCCTACCTCACTGGATTGTCATGAGGATGAAATGGTGGGCTCAGTATGTGGCCAGAGGTTGGGGCCCACTGATGTAAGCCATTATTCTTACATATGTTGTCTCTCTTCCTTCAAAAGAGACAGGCTACAGACTTCCAAGTCACGCTGGCTTATATGTGATGCCCTGCTCTCCTTCGTCTCTTCCACAGGCTCGAGGAGACTTCCTGCAGCAGCAAAGGCTGTTCTTGCATGCTGAGACAAGCAGCCTCAGGGTGCAGGGTGGAATTGCTGCACCATCTCCCTTGGGTGTCTGTTATCAGGGATTGATGGCAGCCCCAGCGTAGAGCATTTGGAGGTGGTCTGAGTGTGGTATGGGGTGAGCGAGTTTCCCAAAAAGCCAGTGACTTGCCCTTTCTGAAAACTGTGCTCTAGAAAACCTAAGTTTTGCTTTCCATCCCACAGCAACTTCCTTTAAAAGCATCGAGGAAGGGAAGCACACAGAGGAGGTGGAGCCAGCTGGAGCTACAGCTTAGGCCCTGAATTAGGATGCAGGTCCCCTGGGATCCTGTCTGGACTTACAGAGGCTGTTTTTTGATGAAAATAGAGGCCTTAATGGCTTCCTGTTTAGATGTTATTGCTTTACCATGAGACCCAAGGGAGATGGTGTAGCAATTCGACCCTGCACCCTGAGGTGGAAGAGATGAGGACACCAGAGCGTTGCCCTCTGAGGGTTGACTGCGTCCTGCCCCTGCCTAGTGCTTCTCTCCGACAACCACAGCCACTCTCTCCGGGCTCTTCCCTCCCCTTTAAACTGAGGGGAGGTAACGGCTCCTCTGTGTTGCCAGCCCCCGGATGCTGCACCAACTCTTCTGGGTCTCCTTAACCCTGCTCACACCCCTGTAAATACTCCCTATAATAAACCCTCAGTTATCCCCGTTCATGGCACCATCTGTTTCCTTCCAAGACCAGCACGCACATAAGTCGACAATGCGTCTGCATTCTAGAAAATAATTCAGTGTTTCAGACAAGAATATTGTTGACTTTTAAAGAAATTTCCCATACCTACACTAAAGGAACACCAAATTTACTACTGTATCAGTGAGGTGAGTTAACATAAAACAGTAAGTTGATTACTAAGAAATGTAAATGGCTAATAGGCTGAAAAATCAGCTAAACTGTAATGAAATAAGCCACAAATAAGTAAAAAAGAGACCTAATTTACCCTCTCAAACTCTGTTGTGGAGGTGTTAAGTGGGTTCCTTAGGGAAATACATCAAGAGTCTTAAACATTTTTATTCTTATGAGTCAAACAACTCTCTTGTGAAGTGTCTACTTAGGGAAATACTCAGAGATGTAAAGATCCATGGACAAAGATGTACATCTCAGGGTTATTCAGCAGTGACAAATTGGGAGCGATGTACATATGCCACAAAAGAAGGTTGGCTTAAGAAACCATGCTCCATGTAGAAGTAAAGTGGTTAAGCGCATAGTCTCTGGCATCAAACCATCTGGTTACACGTCGTGCCATGGTGTGTGTCATCTAATCCTCACCATGGAAGCTGTGCTTGGCAGGAGACACCTAGGAAGTTCTCAATGAACATGAGCTTTTTTAGATAAAAAGTTATTTTCTAGAAAAGCTTCTCTATATCCATTAGGTGGATGCTTCTGAAGAATATTTAATGATATATAAAATTATTTGTGGCATAACATAAAATAAGGATCAATAAAATAGTAATTTAGAATTTAGATGTAGAATAATCCTCATTATTTTAGCATGAAGGTATGCTGAAATGACAAGAGCCTTTGGATCTAGATGGTATGATTACTGTTGATTCTGATTGTCTTTAGTTTTCAAATTATTTGAAATAGATTATTAACCTCCTCCTTTTCCTCTTTCTGTCTCTTACTATGGAGACACAGACGACACCGTAATAAGACAAAATGAAATGGCCTCCAATCCCATTTCCCAGATATCTTTTTGACACACACACATGCACAGACACACACAATTTGAAACAGCTCAAAAACAAAATCCAAAGTCTTCCTTCTCACCTACAATCTTCCCAAATGAAACCATTGGTAATAAATCCTTTGATTCATTGCAGAAGAAAGTATGTGCACATACCAGCAGATCCAAGTTCTTTTCAAATAAGCTTGTATTGATTTTACAATCAGAAAATTGTAGCATGCACACATTTAAAATGTGGGCATTTTTATTGTCAATCCCTCGAGGAACAGGCTTGGGTCAAATGGCCTGTCCCGGTCCCACTGGGGGAGGATCAAGAGCATAGGCACTACCTGTGGGGGAAGGGAGGCAGAATTGGTTTTGTGGCCATTGGCCTGGGATGGGGAGGGGCTCTAAAATGCACACCTCTTGTCAGTCCTCGGTTTCTTCATCACTGGGATGGGACAGATCTTGAATACTGTACACCTTACTTTGGGACAATTACCAGCATTAAGATACTAACGTTGATTCCTGAGATCAAGTATTGCTGGTCTCTGCTGGGCCTCCAGGAGCATTTCTACGAGCCACTTTTCTATGTCCTTGAAAACATTCATCTTCAGTTTATCCCAAGGCCCTCAACTCTCCTGATTTCTCCAGTTCCCCAAACCCCCACCATCTGGATCCAGCTTCCTCACCCTTCCTCCAAACCAGTGTGAGCACATTTTGTTTTCTTTTGCTCTTCCCTGTCTTCTTTAGTTCTACCCTAACTTCCCTAGAATTTAGGTCATTGATTGCACACACACAAACAAAACAGGGAACCATGGGTTTGAACACTCATATTGGGCAATGCATATAAGGTTCATAAAATTAACTGGAAGCTGTCCCTTGATGCAGTTCCCTACTCACTGAACTCATGTGACTTGAATAAATCACTAAGACTCTTGATGTTCTGTTTTGTTCTGTGTGCAAAAAGAGAACACTGTATTGTCTTTGGTTCACAGTGGTCAACTCTAGAGAGTCTTCCATCTCCTGAGTACAGGGGAGAGGCATAATGGGCAGTCCACAGCAGCACTGAATCCAGGAGTCCCTGACTCACGGGAAGGGTTGAGGAACTTCCCGGGAGCTGGGGTTAAATAGCAGCTGCAGTCTGTCCCATGGCCTCATTTTGGACGCAATGCCAAGCTTTCATTCACAAACTCACAAGTTCGTGCTTTTATTTAGAGTGTGGGCATAGCACAGATTCAGGGTCAGAAAGGTTGAGTTGGATCTTTCTTGCTCTTTATTTACCTGCGAAATGACCTTATAAAAGTCCTCATGTTGTTAAGTCTCAGTGTATTCTTCTCTTATATGGGTCTAATCTTCCTTTCTTCTGTAGACAGCTGTTGTGACGGTAAAGTGAGGTCCTTGCAGCAAAAGCACTTTTCAGACTCCATGATGTTAGAAAACTGCAAAACACCTTTTTCTGAGTCCAGAGACTGGAAAACGAACTCTTGTGTGGTGAGAATGAAAAGATTCCTTTCTTTTATTTATTTAGCAAACATGACACATATGTATGTATTCATTATATACCAGGGACTCTTCTAAGTACTTGACAAATATTCACATATTTACACTCTCCTAATCACACAATGATAAATATACAACTGTTGTCCCTGTTTTCCAGATGAGAAAACTGTGGCACAGAGAAGTTAAGTAACTTGCCCAAAGCCACATAGCTAGTAAGTAGCAGAGCCAGGATTCAAGCCTAGGCACTATGGCTGTAGAGCCCACGCTCTTCACCATTACATCATATTACCTTCTTTGCTGGGATGTTTTGTAGCGCAAAGATAACTTGAGAAGTACAACAGACTGACAGTGAATCTTAGTCCTGCCATTTAGCTGTGTGGTCTTGGGAAGGTTAATTAACTTCTCTGAGCCCTTACTCCTTTATCTATCAAATGAGAATAAAAATGCCCATATCAGACAAGTTTTGCAGTGGCTAAATTGAGGCACATTGTCTGGCACAGGCACAATGAGGTGCACAGGTAATGTGAGTTGGATTTGTAGGCAGGACCTTACCTGAACTCGGCCTTAGCCATTTACTTGGTTACTGGTTGATTCGGACTTTTCCATGCTCTGCCCGCCAGCCTGCTGGGTAACCACATTCTTCAGAGTGTGAAGGACCCTGCCTACACCCACTCTAACACTCTCAGGGTGTCTGCCTTGCAGATTGGGGTAGGGAAGCTCTTGTTCACATGCCTGGGCTTGTCTAACAATTGCAATTTTTCAGGCCCAGGGAGTCAGCTCCCAGGCTCCTGTTTCCTTTGGGCTCCAAATAGCAAACAGGGCCCTGCACTTCTTTGTCCACCTCCCCTTCCAAAAACTTACTGGTTAATTTTAGGGTTGGGGAGAGGCTCTGACGAGGGCCTGCCCACGTGGGGTTAAGTTTACCAGTGGCCTCTGCCTCTGGTCAGGCTCGCTGGGAACAGCAGCAGTCACTTCCCGAAGCTCAGTGGGGGCAGGAGCTCGGCCAGGGCAGTGGGCAGTGGTTGGGCACAACATTTCCAAGATGTTGGGAGCCCTGCCTCAGCAGACCAGACCCACAGCCCACATTTTTGCAAAAGAGACACTGTCTTTTATCAGGCATAGCCTGATGCACTTATATTTTTATATCATTTTAACTCTAGAAATGGCCCAGCATTTACTACTGCAAAAACTTAATCATGTCTGCCTTACCTGAGGCCCCTTTAAAAGATAAATGCTGACAGATTATCTCAATAATAAGGAAAAAGTCTAGTCACAGTTCTTTACTCTCCATTAAAGGTCTCTCAAACCACGTATTGATTTTTTTAAAGAAAAGAAATTGGAAGAAGCATGTACCAATTAAGAATAAAACTAACAATTTATTACCCTTAGATCTTTAAGGCAAATAGAGAGCAGAAAAACACTTGCTTTTTTTTTCTCCCCTATATTGAGACATAATAATTAGGCAACTATGTAAATAACCTTATATTAAAACCTGAGACAGCCTGCAGTTACTCAGGCTTCTGTACTGGATCATAAAGATCAGTTACTGCTCCTGGGTTCTCTGATTTTTGCAAGGCTTTTCTCCCTTTTCTAAAGGGCTCTTAGAAAAATTGTTTCTTTCTCTTGTCTTTTACTTCTAGCAGGCTGATCATAAGCTCATCTTCTTACTTGTTTGTAAGTTTACCGAATGAGCTCTAGGAGATTCTCGTTTGTTTCTGTATTCCACAAGGCTTCATTGAACACAAACTATGTGTTTGTGTTGTTCTTTATATTAAATGATGAACACTGCTACAGAGAAGCATTGAGCAGGAAAAGAGGACATTGAGAATTTCCAGGACTGTAACACTAAGATGACGACAAATTTTTTGTTGAAGTAGAAACTAAAAACAATGAAAATATTTTAGAACTGATCTGTCATGTATATGTCCGGCCAGGCCACCCCATCTTTTTTGTGTGTGCGATGATTCTCTGCCTGATAAATATTTGTTAAATATGTAAATAAATGTCTCCCTCCATCTGAAAAGTGAGCACCACCAGGGTAGGCATTTTATGTTTTTTATTGATGTATCCCACATGCTGAGAACTGTACCTGATACATATCAGGCACTCAGTTAATATATGTTGAATACATAAACAATTGTCCTCAGTTCATGGATTTGTTTGGCATTCAAAATGTTTTTTCTGACACCTACTTTAAGTCAGGAATTGAGCTAGGTGCTAGAAACACAAACATGATGGACCTGGGCTGCCTTTTTTGATCTTTCAGACAAGGGGAGGAGAGTGAGTTGATGAAGCTAACACAATACCATGTTGTAAGCGTTAAGCTAGGAGGACTTTGCGATACTGTCTTGCAGAATATGGTAGGATGCTTCCCCGAGACCTGTGGAGTGAAAGAATGGTGCTTAGGTAAAGAAAGGATTGAGACGGAGTGAGAAATTGAGTTCCAGGAACTAGAAGAGGAGGTCTAACGATTGGAAGTGACAGAAAACAAGGAGCCAGAAAAAGGGAGGCTGCTATGCCACGGGTGAGAAGCAGGGAGTGGTGAGAGGAGGCGGGAAGAACAAACAGAGGCCGAATTGTGCAGAGCCTCACGTGGGGTTCAGATTTAATTTAAAGACAGCGTGAAGCCATTGATGGGTTGCCAGGGGACCAAGGAGGGCAAATTTCTGTTTTGGAAAAATCCCTCCGGTTTCTAGGTATAGGATGGATTTAAAGGAGAGAGCCCAGGCCAAGAGGCAGCTTAGAGCTTCTCCTACAATCTAGGGGAGATGTGGTGGAGACCTGGGTGAGAGTGGACAGGCTGTGGGCTGGAAGAACTAGAGGGATTTATGAGAGAAAGACTAATGGGTTGGGAGTTAGAGAGAGGCCATAGGAGTGGCTGACTCTGAGGTTTCTGGGTTGGTCAACTGGGAAGATAGTTTGAAATAGTTCAGGTACAGTGTAGGAGAGAAAATTGACATGGAGTCCATATGTATGTCTCGGGAGACCGAGAGGTTTATGGCCCCACTGAAGTAATTCTTCAGTTTACTTTGAAGACACATGGGTGAAAGGAGGAAAAAATGCAATTTAAAAAGTTGTGTTGACATGAATGCACATCCACACCAGACATCTGCAGATAAAGGAGATGGATGGGTTGATGTCCTGCATTGTGCAAACTGGTGTCTACTTTGTTCAAATTCAAGAATTTTATTCAAATGTCTACATTACCCCGGAAGAATAATTTAAAATACAGTTGGACCAGGTGCAGTGGCACACACCTGTAATCCCAGCACTTTGGGAGTGCAAGGTGGTAGTATTGCTTGAGCCCAGCAGTTCAAGAGCAGCCTGGGCAACATAGTGAGACCCCATCTCTCTCTAAAAAAATATAAAACCCTCTGTATTCGTGATTTTCACATCTGTGGATTCAACCAACTGTGGATCAAAAATATTGAAAACAAATTAAAAAAAGAGGAAGGTTGCGTCTGTACTAAACATGTATAGACTTTTTTCCTTCTTATTATTCTCCAAACAATACAGTATCACAACTCTTTAGATAGCATTTACCTTGTATTAGGTATAAGTAATCTAGAGAGGATTTAAAGTATATGGGAGGATGTGCATAGGTTCTACGCAAATACTATGCCATTTTATATTAGGGACTTGAGCATCTGCAGATTTTAGTTTCCACAGGGTATTCTGGAACCAATCCACTGAGGATACTGAGGGATGACTGTATTGTCGTGGATGGTCTCTGATGCTCTAACATCAGTCCTCTTTCCATGGCTGAGAGTGGGGTGGATGAGACAGGAATTGGGCTTACTGTATTTTTCAGCACACTGAACCTCTCCTTGCTATTTGAATAATTTCCTTTTATTCTAATAATTTTGGAAGTATAATATTATGAAGTACAGTATTAATATTGCACAAGGAATAACCCCACACTTATAATTCATTCATTCATCCATCCATCTGTCCACTCACTAGTAATCCTTCCTTCCTTCCTTCTTTCCTTCTTTCCTTCCTTCCTTCCTTCCTTCCTTCCTTCCTTCCTTCCTTCCTTCCTTCCTTCCTTCCTTCCTTTCTCCCTCCCTCCCTCCCTTCTTCCCTCACTCCCTCGCTCTCTCCTTCCCTTTTTTTTTTTTTACAGTCTTGCTCTGTCACCCAGGCTGGAGCGCAGTGGCATGATCTTGGCTCACTGCAACCTCTGCCTCCTGGGTTCAAATGATTTTCATGCCTCAGCCTCCCAAGTAGATGGGATTACAGGCACCCACCACCACACCCAGCTAATTTTTGAATTTTAGTAGAGATGAGGTTTCACCATGTTGACCAGGTTGGTCTTGAACTCCTGGCCTCAAGTGATCCACCCACCTTGGCCTTCCAAAGTGTTGGGATTATAGGCATGAGCCACTGTGCCTTGCCCGAGTTTTTGATCTGTAGCTTTGAAGACTTGGCTCCAGCACTGCCCTTTGCGTTCCTGCAATGTCTGGTCCATGCCTGTTTATTCCTTCCTTCTACTCTTCATCCTATGTCCCTGTTGCTCTGAACCCAGAAAACTTGGAGGCCCAACATTCCCAAAGTGCAGAGAGGGCTGCCACAGCTCCCTCCACCCACAAGATCATCGAGCTGATGCAGCAGGAGTTTATTTCACTTGACTTCAATTTAGGTGTCCTGAGCCCCTTCTTTATATTGCCAAGAGATTTCCTAACAGATATGTAACCCGGCGATTCAGGCAATTATTCACGTATTCCCCCACATCATTAGTTTTATGGAACACTGCCAGGGGGCATATTTTTCTTTCCTAGGACTCCTGAGAATAAAGGAAATAGAACTCTTACCATGAAGTCATATTAAGGAGTTTATTTCTCAGAAAATACCCCATAGCACTTTTATAAGATCTTGTACAGATAGACTGCATTTAGGAAAAGAATTACTTTTACCTCACCTGCTGCCATGGGAATTGCTGTCCAGGCCTCCTGCCTTACAGGACATGGCTTTAAAAAAAAATTCTAGGGTATCTACTGACCACAAAGGGGTGCCCGTGGTTAGTGTAGGGAAGACATGGTTTAGGCTGGATCTTGTTGGGCTTGGCTAGGGTGATATAATTTAATCATCCAAACCAGAATGTGTTTCTGGACAGAAGGGTGCTATTATTAATTATATTGACATAACAGGTATAAATCAGGGCCATCCAGGCCCACTGGGACATATGGTTACTGTAGACTTTGTGCTCTGTTCCTACCACTTACTGAAATTTTTCTCCATCAGCTTGATCGATAAAGTAAAAACCCAAAGCAGTCAGCCAAATTGCACAAAATATTAGCATTATAACCTTAAGTGGTAGTTTTCTTTACTGAACTGGAGGACCAGGCATGATGGGGTAGATCAGCTAGCTCTTGTTATAATAATGCTGCACGAGGAACCACACCAAAACCCAGCGTCCTGAAGCAGCGTTTATTCTCACTTATCTACCTGCAGTTCAGTTGACATAGGCTGGGCTTGAATCCAAGCTGCAGGTTGGGTCTAACTCTGCCTCACACATCTCTCCTTCCCCAAAGATCAGTGGGCCAGTTCATGCAGGCTCTCCCCATGGAAATGGTAGAAGCAGAGCAGAAGCTTGTGAGTGGAGACACATTATGCCTCCTAATACCAAGGCTTGAATGTGGCACATAGTTCAATAGTTACTTCTACCCACATTCCTTTGGCCAAAGCAAATCCTATGGACAAGCTCATGTCTCCATGCATGAATCCATAGCATGGATTCAAGCCCAGACTATGTCAACTGACCTGCAGGTAAATATACTCTTTCTTTGGTGGGGAGTATGCCAGCGGCACAGGCAGAAGACAAAGGTACAAGAAGACGTAAAGAATCAGAACAATAATGAGTTAATGGGTGCAGCACACCAACATGGCACATGTATACATATGTAACAAACCTGCATGTTGTGCACATGTACCCTAGAACTTAAAAAGTATAAAAACAAAACAAAACAAAAACTTTAAAATTAAATTGTGGTAGTTGCGGAATTTTGTGAATATATTACACTAAAAACAGTTGAATCATATACTTTAAATGGATAAATTGTATGGTATGTGAATTATATCTCAATAAAGTTTTTTTTTTTTTTTAAGAATAGGAACAATAGTGCAATCTATCACAGGGAACATTCGGCAAAAGGGGGTTTGCTTTTTCTCTCCCTAGGCCTCTAGTATGAGGATGGCTGAGTTTCTTCAACCTGTTGCCTATTGAGAAAATGAAGCAAAGAGAACAGGCCCTTTTGGTCTGCAAGAGACAGGTAGCTGCCCTTATGAGCTGACCACACAGAGGATGCTGAGAAGTGGGCTCACTCTGAGAATAGGAATGTCCGAAAGAATAGAGGACAGAGAGATTAAGAGGAAACCTCATGATTCAGAATGGCAGCCCTGCCCTGGCAAATATGGTGCAGTGAATGGAAAACTCTTTTCATTCACCAGTCAGACCAATCATTTCTCCTTTCACAGAATGGAAGGAGTGAGGGAATGAAGAGAGGAATAGCAAGTGCTGAGGCACAAACTGCTCCTTTCCGAGGAGGGGAAGCAGAAACCCCTTATCTATGAGGATCAAAGGAAAAAGGTCCCCAGATCACAGGCATTTCTGTGGGATGTGCATGGTCCCACAAAGCCCCACCAGGTGGATATTTTCCATGTTGTGAGTACCGGCCTTCCCATTCCTTTGCTGTTTCTGTAGTTCCTTTTGGACAAGTGCTGCTGTGAGCTTTGTGCCCTGTGTCATTCAATCACTTTCTACAGTGCCCCCCGCTCCCGCCCCACCACAGTGTCAGGCCCTGAGCCTTTGCCTACCTGCTGTCAGAGCCCTGTGTGGCTTCCTCTCAGGTAGGTGATAATGGGGAGTGAGAGCTTTTAATCAGACAAACGAATCATGCTGATTATCCCTAGTTCAATAATGGATTACCCCTGCCAGGGAATCTCCTGTCTAGTGTTTAAGCCAATTAAAGTGCTCTGGGGGAGTCCCTAGCTGGGGGTTCAGGATCAGAGAAGGGCAGGCTAAGGGGAGGCACTGAGGAAGGGAATTTCAGGGCAAAACACATTTCACCCTACAAGGGAGACTGAGACCTTGGTGCGTGGGGTTAATCACACAGATGGATTGCTCAAAGTCCACAGAGCAACCGAAGGGATGACCCATGGTCACCAGCACCAGGCCTTGTAAATTCACCATTATCTTCTCCCTGCTTTTTTTTTTTTTTTTTTTTTTGAGACGGAGTTTTGCTCTGTTGCCAGGCTGGAGTGCAATGGCGCGATCTTGGCTCGCTGCATCCTCTGCCTCCTGGGTTCAAGCGATCCTCCTCCCTCAGCCTCCTGAGTAGCTGGGATAACAGGCGCCCACCACCATGCTGAGCTAATTTTTGTATTTTTAGTAGAGATGGGGTTTCACCATATTAGTCAGGATGGTCTTGATCTCTTGACCCTCATGATCCACCCACCTCGGCCTCCCAAAGTGCTGGGATTACAGGCATGAGCCACTGTGCCTGGCCCTCCAGTCCCATCTTTTCTAACTTGAGCTCTTGCAATAACTTCCTAGCTGGTCTGCCTATTCCACTCTCTAACTTCTATATAGGGCAGCTAGAGTTGTCTTTTCTATTTTTTTTATTATTTACATAATTAGGAAAAAAATTTAAAAATATAGAAAAGTGCAGAGATATCATAGCTAATATCCACATATTTGCTACTTCAAGTCAACAGATGCTTTTCCCCTATTCTATCTATCTATCTATCTATCTATCTATCTATCTATCTATCTATCATCTATCTATCTATCTCTATCATCTATCTATCTTTATTGAAATAACACACATATGGAAAAGTACAGATACCTTATTGTACATTTGTGGAATGTTCACAAAGTGAACAGTCATATAACTGCATCACAAAAAGAAAAGGAACATTACCAGCCGCTCCTTTTGCCTGTTTCTTGTTATTCCCCCACCCCACCTGACCAAAGGTAACCACTATCCTGAATCCAATAGTATAGACTAGTTTGCCTGTTTGTGAACTTTACAAAAATACAGTCATACAATGTGTGTTCTTTGTGTGTTGTGTTTATTTTGAATCTTCTTTTTAAGAAAGACATTTTTAAAGATAAACGGGAAGTCATCTGCATTCTAATTCTTCTAATTCTTTTTCTTTCCCCAAAGGCAACCAGAACCATAAATGTGATAACATGTTTAGTTGATGTCTTTATATGTTTACTTATTTATATAGCGTTACTTTGGATGTGTTTTGTTTTTATTTAAATAAATGGTTTTGCAATATATGTTGGTTCTACCACTTGCTTATTTCACAGAATGGGCTTTCTAAACCACACAATGGGTTATGTGACTCTCTTTCCTTTTTAAACACCCCCACCCATGCCTTTCCAGACTGTTGGTTCCTGGAAACAGGAGCAATGTTTTGGTACTTCTTATTCTGTGAGTCTAACACTGCAGCTGATGCTTTATAAAGATGTTTTGGGTGAATGAATGAATCAATTAACAAATGAGCAAAGTCTCTCACTTCATAAAGAACTTGAAAGTCCTGAACAAATACACCTTTCTCTACTGACCCCCTTTTGGAGAAAGTGTTTCCTTTTTATCTTTTTACTTTTTTTTTCTTTTTGACTGCTTTGTCTATAAAACTGTCCAAAGACTTAAGTCCATCAGCAAGCCCAGCACAGAAATTTGACTTTATAAAATGTTCCTTCAGAAGAAGTAAATATTTCAGAACTGTGTACGATCTTTGTAGCTTTGCTCCTGATCTGTTCTTCTGGAAGAGGAGATAGTAGTATTCTTCCTAAGGTTTTTCTAATTATAAACAGAGAATTATCATAGTGATGTAAGGAGATTACAACATTAAATTCATATCTTGATAAATTGGTAAAACACCAGTCATCCTTCAAGTTAGTCAGCCCTGGGGTTTCTATTGAATTCCGTTGGTTCTTCCAGGCTCCCCAGAGGTGAGATCATGACCGGAGGGAGATGGGTCACTGTTGACGTTCTGAAGGGATATCTCACAGCTATGCTGGGTAAAGGAAAACTGGTCCCATCTGTCCAGCCTAACTACTGCTGAGAGCACCAAGACCCAGGACCCAGGTTCATCCTTCCTATCTCCTCCCCTCCCCGAGAGCTCAGCCACCACCCTCATTAAGGTAGCATAAGGAAACTTACTCATTTTAGATTTTGATTGGGATCTTGGTTATGCCACCAACTGTGGATGACCTGGACAAGCTCGTGACCTCTCCAATTCAGTGTTCTTAAGTGTGCTATAGATAAAAAGTTGCTATTTCATAGATATGTTGGGAGAATTAAACTATTGAGTGGTGCAGGATGTGCAAATAATACTCAGTATTTTTCCGCTTGCATATATAGGTAGCCAAAAGGCTAGAAAGAAATGCAATAGATGTGTTAGTACACATACATGCATATTATATATGTTCTTGTGTCTAACTTTCTTTATAAATATTTTATCCTAAGTATTTTCCAATCTTTTAATGAGGTTGGAAGATACTTATATTGTTTTTCTTTTAATACTGTATTTGTTATATTTGTTTTAATACTATATTGTTTTTGATAGTTGCATAATATTCTAACATCTGGTTGTACTGTAAGTACACCTAACCATTTCCACATTGTGAGCCATTATGTTTATTTTCAATTTTTCATCAAGGAGAGTTCTGAGGTCAACCCAATCTGATTTTTTTCTTTGTAATCTTTTGCAAACAATGTGGTTTTTATTATTTTTGCTTTGCTTTGTTTTCTGCCTGGGATACTTATAAGTTATTTTTTTCCTTGCTATCAAGCTGTGGGTTTCTTTTTTTTTTTAAATCAATTATGATTTGTGCAGAGTATACCATTTTGTTTTGCAATTTTAGATCTTTTATTTTCAGTTCAAGAATGTTCTAATATAGATTTGATTGGTGTTTCAGTGTCATTACTTTTTTAGAGACTTTTTTAAGGAACACTAATCTTTTCTTTTCGTAAATTGGATCACTTTTCTCTATTCTTCATATATGCCATCTGTTTGCTCATTATTTTCAACTCCAGATTCTAAAAGATATGTTTCAAATTTATTATTTCTCTGAAACTTAGTTTTCTGCAGTATAAGTTCTGCTCTTTATTGCTTCTAATGTAAACTATAATTCTAAGAGTGTATTAATTGTTTCTCTGCCTTCTTTGGTATCTTAGCAAGACTTTTCTTCACCTTAGCCTGCATTTTGCTTTTGTGTTTTGTTTCATTTTTTATCGCCTTTTCTTACCTAGAAGCCATACCTTCTTGCAATTTATAAAGAACTACACATATGCGTGCGCGCGCGCACACACACACACACACACACACATATATATACACATATTTTTTTTTCTTCTTTTTTATAGTAAATAAGTTCAGAGGCATGCATTTTTTGGCATCTTTAGGCAAACTACAGACCACGGACCAAATCCAACCTATTCCTTGTTTTTGTAAATGAAGTTATTAGAACACAGACCCACTCATTCATTTATATATTGTCTATGGCTGCATGCTTTTACACTGCAGTGTAATTACAACAGAGACTGTATGGCTTACAAAACCCAACATATTACTCTCTGGTCTTTCGTGAAAAACATTTGCCAACTCTTGTGCTATTTTCCTCTGTTTAATCATTGTTAAATGGAAAAACATACTTCTAAATCCATGGTCTGCCCCAGGGGACTATAGATTCTGCTGTCTCTGTTGATTTTGATAAAGTCATTCCCTCAGACTTAAGTTAGAGCAGAATCTGACCCATCAGGGTACTCACTCAGGGGAAACATAGCATCCTCATAGTGGGTAGCTGACAAAAGATTTATTAAGGGATCATTTCCTAGGGTGTGGGAAGAGTTTAAGAACTCTAAAAAGGGATGACACAGGCCGGGTGCGGTGGCTCATGCTGTAATCCCAGCACTTTGGGAGGCCAAGGCGGGTGGATCGCCTGAGGTCAGGAGTTTGAGACCAGCCTGACCAACATGGAGAAACCCAATTTCTAGTAAAAATACAAACAATTAGCCAGCCATGGTGGTGGGCACCTGCAATCTCTGCTACTTGGGAGACTGAGGCAGGAGAATTGCTTGAACCCGGGAGGCGGAGGTTGCAGTGAGCCAGGATCATGCCATTGCACTCTAGCCTGGGTAACAAAAATGAAACTTCTCGTCTCACAAAAAAAAAAAAAAAAAAAAAAAGAAAGAAAAAGAAAGAAAAAAGAATAAAAGGGATGACACAGTACCCCAAGTCTAGTAGCTTGTGAGGCATTTTTACCTACCCTCAGCCTGAAGGATCAAGAGGAGTAGGGAAATGTTACCAGAGCCCAGAGAATAGCTCTATGGAAAGCTGCCTGCCAAGAGTTATAGCTTTTAACAGAGGGACATCTAAATCACAATGACCAGTAGGAGGACGTCAGAAACCAAAGCAACAAAGGCCTCACTTCACTCTCCTGTACTATAGTGTCATTCTAGTGCCCTCCTATTGCTGAAGTCAACCAGAGACCAAAGACCAAGGATTCCTTCAGCCTAGGTGTGCTTCAATGGTGGTTTGGATAAAGAAAATGTGGTACACATACATCATGGAATAACATGCAGCCATGAAAAAGCAAACTCATGCCTTTTGCAGCAATATGGATGCAGCTGGGGGCTGTTATCCTAAGCAAATGAATGCAGGAACAGAATACCAAATATACAGTATTGGCTGCATGTTCCCGTTTATAAGTGGGAGTTAAACATTGAGTACACATGGACACAAAGAAGGGAACAATAGACACTGGGGCCTACTTGAGGGTGGAGGGTAAGAGAGGGGAGAGGATTGAAAAACTACCTATTGAGTATCATGCTCATTACCTGGGTGACAAAATTATCTGTATGCCAAACCCCCACAACATGCAATTTACTCATGGAACAAAACTGCACACGTACCCACTGAACCTAAAATAAAAATTAGTTGGGAAAAAAAAAAGAACAAGAAGTCCTTTACCATATGCCACACAGGTCTGCCTTCTGGGAGCATGGGATAGAGTAGGGGAGGATGAATAAGTGAAAGATATCCGTCACTTGGAGTTTCTGTTTTCAGGCTTTTCAGGCTCTAGATCAGAGCTATCCAATAGAAGTTTCTATGACAATGGAAACTTCCTTATCTACGTCGTCCAATATGCTAGCCACTAGCTACATGTGGCTACTGAGTCCTGGAAATGTGATTATGAACTTAGGAATTGAATCTTTAATTGTATTTAATTTTAATTAATTTAAATTTAAATAGCCACATATAAGTAGTGCATGTAATATTGCACCGCATGGCTGTGGATGGTTTTCTATTTTCCTTCATGCATTCACTACAATGTACTTTGCTGGACTGTTGTGAGATCTTTTGTTCCCTGATTCTTTGAGTGTGAAACAGATCATTTATTTCTGGGCATTCTGAGATAGTCTTTCTCTCTCCCCTTTGGTAGAAATAATATCTGAAACCTCACAACCTCTAAGAAGCATAGCTTCCAGTCCTCCTTTTATGACTTTGCCTAATGCCAGCTTTGTATCCCATCTTGGATCTCTTCCACTTCCCTCCATGTGACATTGCAGTCAGATGATAGTCTCTAACTGAAGTAGAAAACCATTCCTGTTCATCTCCCACTTATGAATGAGAACATGCAGTGTTTGGTTTTCCATGGACACAGAAAAGGAAACAACACACACCAGGGTCTGTTGGGGCATGGAGGGTGAGGGGTGAGGGGACGGAACTTAGAGGATGGGTCAATAGGTATCCTAAAAAGAAGACCATTCCTGGTAGTTTCAGGAAGGATGGCTTTAGGAAGCTCTTGGAGCATACCAGAGGGGAGGGTGTCTGTTTTGTTAATCAGCAAAGGTCTGGAGTCTCTGCTTATTAGCTAGGGCTCAACAGTGCCTGCCAGACTTGATACTCTGGTTCGGATGTCAGTACGCGCCATCGAGAATATTATTTTTATCAGTTTCCTTTCATGCTATAGTTAGTAAAACTTTTGCTTAGAATTTGAGACTTGGTTGATTATGCTTCTTAGTTCCAAGAGTGTTTGTGTATATAGTTGTCCCTTGGTATCTTTGGGGAATTGTTTTCAGGAACCCCCCCAGATAGCAAGATCTGTGGATATTGAAGTCCCTTACATAAAATGGCATATTAGTATTTGCATACAACATAAGCCCACCCCCTAATATACTTTAAATCATCTGTAGATTACTTATAACACATAATGTAATGTGTTATGTAAATATAATAGTTGTTATAGTGTACTTTTAAACGTGTTTTATTTTTTATTTTTATTTTTTCCCTTTTGAATATTTTTGGGCTGTGGTTGGTTGAATCTGTGGATATGAAGAGCTGACTGTATTTTATTGGGAAGCTGGGAGAGGTCATATCAAGGATGGCTATGTGGATTCTGTTAACTCCAGAGCCCCCCCTCACCATTTCTTCTTTATGATTGTCACTGTTGCTGTTGAAAACAGATCATGATTTTGAATGTGCATAATCTCAGGTCTGATGCAGAATTAATAGAAATTGCTTGATTTTCACATAGAGACATTAATTACTATTTGTTTTGCATTTGCATTCACAGGTATCTGTGCAGGGAAATTAGCATACTTTGTTGATAGGCCATTATTAAAATGACAGTTGGGAAAATATTTGACAAATATTGTCTTTCTTTTTTTCTGTTTTCCTCTCTGGCATTGCTGTTATTATTTTTTAAAAAATCTTGTCTGTAACTTACATTTGTTGCATGGTTTTGAAATTCCAGATAAGTAATGGAGAGCATTTTGGGATGTTGGTACTTAGAACAAAATCTGCAGTGTTGGAACTGGGGCTCCCTAATGGCTTTTGCGTTTGTGTGTAAACAAGCCAAACCAGTCCAGCTATTCAGAGTTGGTGAATCAGAGGCACCTGTGAAATAATAATAATTCATTGCTTAAACCTTTGGAGGGACACGTCCAGCTCATTTAGCTGGATGCTTCCTGAAATCGGGATCTGCTTGTAGTTGAGCTGAGAAGGCGAAACAAAGGAAAATTACAGTCTTTTCATCATTATACTAACAAAGAATCCTGAAAATGGAGTTTGACAACCAGGATTGTTGGCCTGGTGATGCCCCTGAGGAGCTGAGGAAACTTGGTTGAGTCACTTTATCTTTTTATCTGTCAAAAAGATAAAGATTGGGACTCACTCCATTGTCTTGGATCCAATGGGGTGAAGAACCTTGATAGCTCTCAGAAATCATATAGATTTGAGAGGTGGCTGCAGCTACAATTTCTAGTTTTGTTCTTATTCAGTCTTTTGCTATGAGAGTAAGATTTGGTCCCACTTTTCATTTGTACCCATATGCCTACAGCCAGACTATGTGCGGGCATGGATGGGCAGTGCCAAGAGCCTTTCCTGCTCCTCTGTGTTTCCCCTATGATCACGAGCTCCGTTAAGAAAGACAGTCTTTCTAGGAAAAGAAGAGCCTTCCTTTTCATCAATATTAGGAAAAATTAATTAATTCACCAAGTTTATTGAAAATCTATGTTCATGGTTCCCATCCTTAGGGAATTCACCTTCTAGTACAGTTCAGGATATGTGTATTTTCCTCAAAGTTGGGAAGATATGAATTGGTTACTGATTGATTGGTTGACTGATTTATTCATTCAATCAGCATTTGTTGGACCTCTTATGTACTAGGTCCTATGCCAGGCACTGGCATAGTGAACAGGGTAAGAGTTACCAAAGTGAACAGAGTAAGAGTTACCAAACTCTTCAGATGCTGTGCGTATGAATCCCTTAAAAAATTGGCAGATATTCAGAGTTCAGGATACTCCCTGCTCTGGTCAAGCGTCTGGATTTAGAATCTGCATTTTGAACAATGTGGAATCGCTGCTCTAGGGAATGCATATGCAGCAAGGGACACATATGCAAACACACACATGCACACACACACACAAACATGCATGTACACAAACAGACACACATACAAACACACATGCATATATACCCAACCACGCAGAAACTCAAATGCACACATACACACACACATACACACAAACACATACACACAAACACACAATCACAACACCTACATACACGTACACACGAACAGACTAAATCAGTGTGGGATAACCAGGAAATATTTTTCAGAGCAGGATTTCAGCTGCTTAGGGGAAACAGCCTCCTTAATTCCATCTGGCCTCCTGAGCCCCTCCTACATTCAGCCAAGAATTTCCTGTCCTCACTAGTGAAACTTGGACATAGATTTTAAAAAGTTCCAATAAAGTTCCAATAAAAAGTTAAGTTCACTGCTTGCTATAAATATGCACATTTTATAGGAAAAATATAGGTACATATTATTATAAATTAAAACATAAGCTTGGTCCCCTTCACTGCAAATCTCTTTGAAAGAAACCTGCTTTAAATTGCTGTGTTATTTCACACTATTTTTTGGCATGTCACCATTTGTGTAACTGATAAATTATTTTTGGACAGAATTTTAGTAATGGCTACTTGCTACTGGCTATTTACTAAATGCTATTTACTAAAATTGAAAATGTACTCTATGGCAAATACTATGCAAAGTGCTTTCCATGCATTATCTCATTGAATCTTTGCAGCAAATTCATAAAGTATTATTGTTTTTCCCATTTTGCAGCTGATGCAACTGAGGCTTAGAGAGTGAAGCATCTTGCCCAGGGTAGCACAGTAAGCAGAGGCATTTCTGATTTTCCCACTCTTACGCACAGCAGTAAAATGCCCATCTTTGGACATAAGTCATGGTCCCTGTGCTTGATTATTTTCTTATAATCAGATCCTGAAAGGGGGATGCTGTGTGATTCTGTGCCCCATCTTGGGCAGACCCTGCTTCCTGACCTTTTCTCCTTCCTCAGTTTCCCTCATTGCCCCAAGAGCTCAGAATTTTCCAGGCTCCACAAAGGCTGTGCTCTTTCCTTCCTGCATTTCTGTGACTACCTTTCTGCTGCAGCTACAGGGAGGTGAGTCTGGGCCCCAGGGACTGCCCCTCCCCCACTTAGCCTCCAATGTCTCCTGATGTCTCTTTGGGCAGCAACATGTAAAGGCCAATAAGATCAGGTCGGGGTGACACTGTGACAAGGTGTCAGCACCTATGGCTGTACCTGGATTGTGACAGGCACCTGGGCAAACTTTCTCTATGACTCCCCTGGGTGGTGACTGACAAATAGCATCAGTCACCAAGCAGCGGGGCCATAACCAGAAGGAAATGTTAAAGGAAGCTGTGAGAAAGCCCCCAGGCCTCCTGCCACTGTAAGCCCCTGGGACACTGGCAGTTGGGAGACTTTCACAGGCAGAGGCAGCGGAAACCGGGATCGCCTTTGCAGAGTAAGAACCAAGTTAATGCTAAATGCTCGTCCTCCCCTCTGGGAAAGCGATCTCTCACAGGGCAGTTTGAAGATATTTGGTTCAGAGCCAACAGGCACTTACTGAGCACCAACTGCATGCCACTGCCACTGTGCTCAGGATTAGGGTCGGCAGCCTCTTGTGGGACACTGGGTAGGAACGAATGAAGGAATGGAATGTGGGGGCCTCTGGAACATTTTTAAAATTGGGATCATTTGTCTTCCTGCAAGTCTCAGGCCCTCATTTGGACTTGGCTGGGGATTGTGTGGGCAGGGAAGAGGGATGGGTATTGGGGGAGGAAATCATCATGAAATTAATTCTCTGCCTCTCCTCTCTGGAATGTCAATAATGTGCTGAGAACACTGGGGCATGCAGTTTGCTGTCTGCTCCTTTCCCAACCTGGGCTCAGAGCCTGTTAGCCTCCTGGCCGTTCTGGGGTTTCTAGGTCCCCAGTCTTGTGACATCCCACTTCTTGAATGCTACTCCCGTCTTGGAGAATCCAGTTATCTTCCCTGCTTCATCATCCTCCAGGAGGAGGCGTGACCTGCCCATTGCCAGGGTTTTCATCATTAAGACTCTTGCAGGTCATTGGATGGGATATCATCTGTTGGTGACAAAGTCCATCTGCCTGTATTCCAGATGACAACACTATGGCCAATAAGGCAGGCCAGGAGCCTGGCCACTCTGCCCAAGGCTCACTCCAGCCACATTTTCATGCTGCCTTGCTCTAACTCCACTGCCCTCACTTTCTCTGCGGCCAGCCTCTGAACTGGCAAGACAGCTGGGCCTTTATGTTACTATGCACTGGAATGCTCTACAACAGCCTTGAAATAGCTCCCATTTAGATTTGTCTCAAACTCATGTGACCTTATGTGTGTACACTCTCATGGCAGGAAAAGGGCTTTCACATGCTCAAGTCAAACATTCCCATTTTATGGAAGGGTCAGCTGCAGCGTGGAGAACGCAGGTGACTTACCTGAGATCACACAGCCAGATGGTCTGTATAGAGTCAGGAGTGTCTCATAGACCAGTGCCTTCTCGAATTCACCATGAGGATAGGCACTCCCAGCTTCGCCTTATTTTCCTGGAAGTAAGCATGGGGTTGTCGGGTTCTAGATCTACAGACATAGATGGCAGGTGCTTTCCCCTATGTCTGATGCTTATAGAAACCATAGAGAAAAGTGCATGACATGTGGGGCACTCTTTATGTTGTGCGGGGAGAGTGTTCCAGTCCCAATCTTCTGCTCCAGGCAGCTCTGAGCTGATGGCTTAGTGAGGGAGGCACTCAATAGACAGCGAGGGGAACTCCTTGGATAGTAAGACCTACAGGACTTTGAGGATGGAGATAACAAGCTGGTGACAAAGAGGGTTGTTCCATTCTGTTTGGTGTCTATAATTGTTTACAATTAAGATGGTGAGGGCACCTTGAAATTTACATATACTAAGTACCAGAATGAATCAATCAATATGTCTATATCAACATATCTATATCTATCTATGTAATTTTTAAAATTGTAAAAGTAATATATGCTTGGAAAATGCAGAAAATAGAAAAGGAAACACGTATGCTTTTGACACACAGAAGAACATTATTAACCTTGTAGCTACATGCTCACAGTTCTCTGTATACTGTTTTACTCAGTGGAGCTCATAGAGAGTCTATCCTTTTATATCATGCTTGTTTAACTTAACATTTCATGTTATTGTAAGTTCTTTATCAACAATGCCCCTTTTGGATGCATCATGTTTATGCATTATTATTGTTTGTTTAACAATTCAATGAATAGCAGACATTTGGGTTATTTCTAATTTTTTCGCATGACAATGTGGTAATAAAACCCATATTTGCACCCAGAGCTTTTATATATCAGTATCTAATAATAATTATTATGCCTCAGTAGCTATCAGAGATCATAATGCTTCTAAGTTCTTTTCAGGAGACTCCTGGAAATGAATAACTTGGTCACAGGTTGATCAAGTTCCTAATATACCACCAAGTCATTTTTTAAAAGGTTGGTTCCAATTTTCCATCCCACCAGCACCATTTGAGAGGTGCCTAAAGGGGCACCTGAGTAGCTACCAAAGCGATACCAGGGCATAGTGTTGAGGAGGGTGGGCTGGGAGCTCAGACTGTCCAGATTTGCACCGCAACACCTCCAGCTTAGCAATTTTGCAGCCTAAGGCAAACGATTTAGCCTCTGTTTTTTTTTCATTTATAAAATGGAGATGTTATAGGACCTCCCTCATAGAGCTGCTTCAAAAATTAATGGTTATTGCACACAACACTCTTAGAGTGGTGCACATAGCAGGCACTCAACAACAACAAACACTACTACTAATAATATAGGAATTGGCAAGGTCTGAAGGACCCAAGCAAGTCCTTGGTTCATGCTCCTAGAAGACATGTGGAGGAAGGGCTGACCCTGTGCGCAGATGGAGTCAGAGCACATGCCCTCTCCTTGTACACTCTGCTGAACACATTCTTATAATTTAATCATGACTTTTAATGTTTGAAATGGTGGCTTTTACATTTTACCGAAGCGCCATTGCCGGCTGCTCTGTGTTATACTCCCTGTTTATATTGCAATGCAAATTATTCCTGGTGGAGAGTTTACAAACTGCACTTCCATTATTAATAGGGTTATGATTTCCCCCATTCCACTCTTATCTCTATTGCTTGTGTAATACATAATTCATGCTCACTACCCTTCTCTGGTCTCAGTGCCAGGGCACAGCGGTCTCTCTCTCTCTTTTCCTGATGACGGCAATTGGTATTCAGTGAGAGTATAATGACCATGTCCCTAGCGTCAGCTTTCTCTAAAGGTGTTCTCTAGAAAGGTTCAAATGCAGAGGTAATAGAAACCCTGGACCATTTATGGCCGGTCTTGAGTTCCAATTCTATTTAAGCTTTGAGTCCTAGGCAGACACATGTAGGACTTCCCAGGGCCCTAGAATAGAATTTGCCCATCAGGAAAAAAGTGGTACCTTGGTTGAGGATGGGACGGAGGATTGCTGATAGGACTGAGGTGTCAGGGAGAGGGATCAGTGCAACCTGTCCTAGCTGGCTTCTCACTAGCAGGGTCTGAGTGCGTTTCTGGAGAAGACAGAGTCTTGATCCTCACCTCTTACATGTTGAATGTGTCTTTTTGTGAACAGGCAGGTAGGCAGTTTTTTTTAAATCCCAGCTTGAAATTTGAGCCTCTGCTCTATCCTTTCCCACTAAGAATAGACACTGAGGGTGAATCCCATAAGGAAGTCCCAGAATGGGGTGGGACAGCCACCTGCTTAGGAGTGGGCCTCATTTGCACATGCCTGAGCTTGGGAACTGAAGACGGGGCAGACTTCTGTGGAAGCTCTGTGTGCTTGGTTGGGGTGGGTGCGGTCAGCTGGAGGATCAGGAAAGTCTCAGAGGAAACTGACATGAGGAAGTGGAGGCCACTGCACAGGCTACTTACAGCCCCCAGGACTGAGGCATCTGGTGTCCAGGGCCATTGTCTTTGTAAACTATGAGGTCAGGCCCTCTCAGCCTGGGGGACAAGCCCGGGACAATTGTACCACCAGATGGAAATAAAATATTCCTTGATTAAAATTTCCCAAAACTTGGGAGCCCTCTATTTTCCTAGAGGGGAGAATCCCGAAATGTCTGCACATTCTTTAGGAAACTGTTCTTTCTCACCTCACTGGTCCTTGCCCCAATTGCTTTGACCCTGTCACTGTCTTTAGCTTAATGCCTAAATTCACAAGAGGCGCTCCACCGACCGCAACACCTCCAGTGGCGTAATTTCCCTATGTGAATAACTCATTCTCTTCCGTGAAGCCTGGGCCCAGCTCTCCTGGGGTGGGTGGGGGATATTAGTGATACGCCGTGTCAGCCAAGGAGCTTCTCTGGCTGATGAGGGACAGCGAGGGCCCAGGACGTGGGCTGGGCTCACAGGTTATTCTTTTCCAGGATCTCCTAGCAGCGCCCAGAAACTGGGAGCGGACTTCATTGCCCTCTTGTTGGACAGTCATAATTCCCACAGGCTGGGGCTCACAGGGGGAGCTCTGATTCCCCTTTACTAAAAGTCTTAATGTGTGCCACTTGATGGGCCAGCTCCCCTGGGTGGGGCTGCGGAGGAGCCCCTTGGAGATCTTGCTGGCCTGTTGTATGCCCACAGAACCACCTTATACCCTGACACCAGAGCAGCCACCAGATCTGAGAGAACCCCAGAGCCCATTCCTGGAGGCTGTGGTGGGGCACTCTGGGTCTGTTTCCTCACCACATCCCTGACAGAAATCTCTCAAGAGGACTCAGCACCTACTCCGCATTTCTCTACAGGCTTTGAAACCCATCCTCTCCTGGCTCAGGTCTTTTCCTCGCTGTCTCTGCTTTCTCTCTCCTCCTCTGCTCATCACAAAAGCATGCCTGCAGTTACCCAAGCACACAGACATAGACACAAGCAAATACAGGTGCATACAGCACACACACACACACACACAGACACACGCAGAGGAATGTGTGTGGAAATTACAAACCCAGGTCCTCAGGAGTAGAGGCAAAGCCACATATAGGCACATATTCCCACCAACGTGTATGTGCACACACACACACCCCCCTGGACACATGTGCATCCACTATACAAATGTACAGAGGCATGCATTAGCATGCACTGTACCAGGGACACGGGCATAAACACACACAGACTCAGGCCACGCTCACTTTCAGGAAACTGGGCTTCTTCCCCAATGCTGGGGTGCTCCATAAACCACTGCCGACGTCTTCAGACCCACTCACACTTCCAGGGCCCCGAGTAACCCACTGAATCATGAAGCGCTTTCCTGTTTAAGTTTATTTTCTTCTGGAAAAAAGGAGCTACTTATTTCCAAGAATTGGAGCCGGGGGAGTCTGCTGAGCCACTCTGTGGCTGGGCACGCATTTTGGCATCCTTTCCTCCTGAAGCGCTTTGTTTACACAGCTCCTGTCTCTCCGGGCTTCAGGGCCCTAAGAGGCACTGCCTCTGCCTCTGTGCTCCACCAGGGCGAGGTGGGTATTACAGTTGCAAGTTTCACAGCTTCTGTTTATTAGCCATTCACTATACCTCTTTGACCGTTGCACAAGATCTGGGGATGACTTTTGCTACCTTCTTTGCGTGTCTTAATTTCTAGACGCAGGAACTCACAGCTGGCTTAGAGATTGCTCTTTAAGCTCCATCAGGTCTGGATGTAAGGAGTCTCCTTTGACCACCTCAAGCAATGACTCTGTGCTATGGACTCTGCTTTACATGAATTAACCCACGTGACAGGGTTTTGTGCTTGCTTTGTTTACTCTTAACTCCCTGGCACTTGGAACAGTACTGGGCACAGGCACACAGTAGGAGTGTAAGGAATATTTGTTGCATGGATGATCTAACCTGATGCAACAACCCTTGGAGTTAAGCAATAGGATCATAGGGGAAACAAGCCCAAAACATAGTTAACAAGTTGAATAAGGAATTGAACCTGGGTCACTGGCTTTGCAGTACGAGCTTGTGATTACTGTTCTATACTTTTAAGGGAGCTTGAATTTGCTGGTAAGAGGGGTCCTTAATCTTTGGAACCATGCTACTTGTGATTTATGCCACAGCTCTTTTAATGTTAATGGAGAGATAGCCTAATGCATAGAAACTGAACCCCATAATCTTGGTTACAGGGTCGCTCCTTTGGCTGCTTTCACTGGCTTTTGAGGTTTCCCTATTGTTTAGCCAATCCTCGCTCCTCTCTACTAAGGGCAGCCTGGGATCACAGGCTGGAATTTCTTAGAGTGGCAAAAATGTACCTGAACCAAGCCCAGCTGTGTATCTGCACTGGCCCACCATGCAAGTCTCATTCTTGGCACCCCAGTGATTGTGTGATGATGAAGATTCATTCATTCAGCACATATTTATTGAGCATCTCATGTCATGGGTCCTATGTCAAACCCTGAAGAAAGTTAGTTTAATTGGATATAGTCACTGCCCTTGAGGGGCTGTAGTCTCATGGAGAAGACAGTCCTGGGATCAATAAACCCTGAGCCACAGAATGCAGACATTAAGGAGGTCTGAATGCCTAGAAAAGAGAGGAATTCATCATCTAACCCAAAGATGATCAACTACAGTGAGCCACAAAATTGCCTTAAAATGTAGATTCATGAGCTCCAGATATTGTACTTCAGCCAGTCTGGGGAGAGGGTCATAAATCTACATATTCAGCTATCTCCCCAGGTGATTCTGGGACAAGTGGTCAGGGTGAGAGGACAAAACTTTGAGAAAATCTGTACAAAGAAGTCAGAGAAAGTATCATGGGGAGAAGATTGCACCTTCAAGGATGTCTAAACGTTTGTCAACAAGCAAGAGAAGAAAAGACCTTAACAAGTTGTAATTAAAAATATATTTGTTGTAGGAATAATCAAATAAGGAAGAAATAAATGATATAAAAAGTAAGAATGAGGCCGGGCACGGTGGCTTCCGCCTGTAATCCCAACACCTTGGGAGGCTGAGGCGGGTGGATTGCCTGAGGTCAAGAGTTCAAGAACAGCCTGACCAACATGGTGAAACCCTGTCTTTACTAAAAATACAAAAATTAGCCGGGCATGGTGGTGGGTACCTGTAATCCCAGCTACTCCAGAGGGTGGGGCAGGAGAATTGCATGAACCTGGGAGGCAGAGGTTGTAGTGAACCGATATCATGCTATTGCACTCCAGCCTGGGCGACAGAGCAAGACTTCGTCAAAAAAAAAAAAAAAAAGAATGACTCACCCAGGTAACCACTGTCCTTAGTTTAGTTTGCGTCCTTTCAGGAATTTTTCTGTTAATGTCAAATATACGAGTAAAATTCCCAGGTGCATAAATCTGTATCTCTAGCTATGGCTACGTCTGTAACCCTGTCTAGGTGTTTACAATAGAGCTCATGGGCACCACCATCACTGTGGGCTCCACCATCATTGTGGGCTCCACTCATGCTGGGAGGAATGCTATGACCCCTAAGATGCCCAGGTGAACAAAAGAGTCCTCTCATTTTGCTCTCCTAAGGTCCAAAGAACCCTCCCTCCTTATCTGCTGTATTTTTTTTTTTTAAGAAAAATAATACAGTGGAGATTGAGGGACACTTAATTTTATTAATAATTTTTATTGACTGTAATATGCATATGTGCACATATCCTACATATACAGCTGTTGCTGAATTTTCTCAAACTGAATATGCCTATGTGACCAGGACCCAGATCAAGACAAAGAATATGACCAGCACTCCATTCGTTTTAATTCTTCACACACCCCCTTGGCTCAGGACTCAGGCATGAGATCTGGTGGCAGGACAAAGGATAGATTTGAGGTCCAGACACCGTACTGTAGTCTAAACTAGCTCCAGCCTCTCTTCCTTTAGAATCATTTCTCTCTTGAGATATTCATCTTATATTTGTTTCTGGTGGATGCTCCCACCAGGTCATGTGAACAGAGACAAGGGTTGGCCTCAGCAGGGCCCCAAGTACAGAGCTGATGGCTCTCAGCAATGGCCAGACAACTGTTCCTAGGAGATCAGCGGTCCTGAGTGATCCTCACAAGGGCCCACATGCTGTTCACCTTCTTATCTCAGTCAGTTCTTGTAACATGGTCTCCCTGCTGCCACCTTGCACAAACAAGGCCCTGGAAGTGCCTGCTCTGAAGGCTGCTGTGAACTTGGGGTCTATGTGCAGATGGCCTCCCTCTTCTTACTTCCACCTCCTAAACCACCTCCTTTCAGATCTTGGGGAACATTCTCCCATGTTCTTCGAGGCTTGATTCTTCTTTAGCTATCAGCAGCAATTGCCCTTGCTAACTCATTGTCCTGTGGCTCTTTGAAGATTTGTATTAATTATTATTTATTATATATATATATATCTTCTTTTAATTTCAAAAGGAGTGCATGTTTGTGAAGAAAATATGTTAATTATATAGCAATGTACAAAGTAAAATATGAAAGTCTTTCCTATTTGCTCAGCATTTCCCACTCCCACTGCCCAGGGGAGCTTCCATGAGAGAAATGATGTGAATACTAGATTTCTCTCTTTATTCTTTTCTTGTTTTTTTGCCAAAAACTGGATCATATAATCTGATTTTACAGCTATTTTTTCAGCCTTAACAAAATAACATGCACATCCCTCCAAATCAGTCCATATGATTTTACTTCATTCTTTTTAACAACTTCTTAGAATTCACTACTTTGGATGTGCCATGAATGACTTAGCTGTTCTGTTTTTTGGAGCTTTTAAATTGTCTCCTATTTTTACTATGACAAATAAGGCTGGAGTAAACATGTTTTATGTACATATTTGTCCAAGTAGTTTGATGGAAAAGAATTCTGGAAGTTTGATGGCTGGGGCGAAAGCACATCTGCCTTTTAAATGTGGGCAGGACTTTAAATATGACAAAACTTATGCATTTACCAAAAGATTAATAAACAGCTTTGGCCAGATTTGGTGGCTCACACCTGTAATCCCAGCACTTTGAGACGCCTGAGGTGGGTGGATCACGAGGTCAAGAGTTCGAGACCAGCCTGACCAACGTGGTGAAACTCCGTCTCCACTAATAATACAGAACTTAGCCAGGCCTGGTGGTGCGTGCCTGTAAACCCAGCTACTCAGGAAGCTGAGGCAGGAGAATTGCTTGAACCCGGGAGGCAGAGGTTGCAGTGAGCCGAAATTGCGCCATTGCACTCCAGCCTGGGCAACAGAGCAAGACTCCATCTCGAAAAAATAAAAAACAAGTTTTAAAAAACACAGCTTTTCCCCCCTCTCTAACCACTGTTTTAAATCTTTAACAATTTTTACCAATTTATAACTGGAAAAGATTATCCCATTTTAATCTGTGTTCCCCAAGAACTTAGCATCTTTCCATATTATTTTCTTTTAAATATGAACTAGTTCTTTCAAGGAAAGAATTGAGAAATCAGGTTGTAGCATGCTCAGGGAACAGGGAGAAGGTGTATGAGTCTGGAAATCAGTGTGTATGAGTGGAAAAGTTGATAGAGGCCAGATCATAAAAGATGTGTGTGTGCCTGGTTTGGGCTTTACCTTAAAGGCAACAGGAACCATCAAGGAGTTTTAAGAAGGGAGGCGGGATGTTAAGATTTGCAGGTCAGCAGCCCTGCAGAGGACAGCTTGGAAGGTCTAAACTTGGAGACTGTGGGACAGAGGTAATGGCTAGTTTTGGGGATAGAGAAAATAAGCCAAGTATGGGAACTTTATTGGCTTTTTTGATGGCACATTTGCTATGGCACAGATGGGTTGGTAGTATTGTTTTTTCCCAGAAAAAGAGGGATTAGGCATTCTGTGGGATTTCCTGAAACTTTCGCAGTCTCCATTTGACAAAGGTGGCACCAGGCCCAGCACCATTAACAATGACTTCTGGATTTGCTCATTTGGACGCTAGAAGCAACGCCTGTGGGGTCTTTTGAATCCAATGCGTTGGGGAATTGGACTTTCTTCTTTCCCCCTGCTGACGGCCAGGCCCATGCTTCTCCTGTTGGATACTGATCTGAGTTCGGGTGACTGCTTTCATCTGAGATCCCATGAGCTCAATCTGTGATGAACCCTCAGTTCAGCCACTTACCTCTTTGGGGAGCATATGCTATGGTCCTGTGGGTTTAGGAGATTGAACATTCAGTCTCTGCTCTTTAACAGCCTAGAGTCAAACTGTAGAGAAAAATCCTGTCCCCAGGAAACAGAGTTGTTCTGATCCCATGGCTATAGAAAGACAATGCCCACAGTTCGGTGGGATTTCAGCCTAAAGCAGGGGTGATGGTAGTTTGGGTCTCTGTGCAAGTGCATGTAAACACAGACATTTCATTTCACAGCCCACCAAGTACTCTCTTCTGGGTGATTCCAGTTTGATGTCTCTTGCCTCTTAGACCTCTACAACTTAATATGATTAAACCCAGACTTTTGATTTTTCTCCCTATGACCTCAATCTAAACCTACCTAAGCCTTCTTCACTTTTGGTACAATGGCACATGACCCACCCACTTGGCCCAAACAGAAAGCTGACAGTCTCTTGATCAGGATAGATGTCTCATAGATCATTCCTCCTAAATATATACGCAATCTTTCCGCCTCTGCTTATTTTTATCATCATCCTGATCCAAGCCACCATCATCTCTCAGCTTAAAAAAACACAGCAGCCTTCTAATTTGTCTCTGCTCTTCCACTCTTTCCCACCTAAAACCCACTCTCCAGGCAGCAGCTGTGTGATTAAAAAACAAAACAACAGAACTAGCTGGATCCTCCCACTCATGTGCTTAAATCCTTTCAATGGCTTCCCATTTCGATGAGAAAATAACCCCAACTTCTTGCCTAAGAGGCTCTGTTTGATCTGGACTCTGATAACCTTTCCAACCTCATCTGGGACCAGTCCTCCTAGCTTGCTGTTTTCACTTCCTCAAGCAAGTCAGCCTCGTTCCCTGTCCGTTGTCAGTGTTCTTCCTTGTATCTGATACCTTCTTTCACATGGGTTCCAGATACTCTTGTGTGGGAGCCTCATTGTTCTCAAGGTTGGAAGTGAGGCACTTCAACACCACCCAGTGTAAGGAAGGGACCCTCTTATTCTTGAATCTCAGCATCCTGTTTTCTTCATATTGTTTCTTTCTTTTCTTTTTCGAGACAGTGTCTCGCTCTGTTGCCCAGGCTAGACTGCAATGGTGCAATCTTGGCCCATTGCAACCTCCACCTCCCAGGTTCAAGCAATTCTCCCTGCCTCAGCCTCCCAAGTACCTGTCATTACAGGCGCCCGCCACCAGGCCCAGCTAATTTTTGCATTTTTAGTAGAGACGGGGTTTCACCATGTTGGCCAGGCTGGTCTCGAACTCCTGACCTCAGGTAATCCACCCGCCTCAGCCTCCCAAAGTGCTGGTATTACAGGCATGAGCAATCGTGTCTGGCCTCATTTTTCTTTTTATTGAGGTACAACATCCATAAAGTACCTTAGGTACTCTAATTTTAAGTGTGCAGCTCAATGATTTCTACATACATACTCATATGTACACATTCCTATCACATCACCAGATCCTTCATAGCACTCATATGTTTATTGCTACTTATCTGATTTGCAAAGACAAAAGATTTGATCACACACCATTAGGGTACAATTGCAAGGAAACAGATATGACTGCTGGCTGGCTGGATAAATTCCTACAAGCCATTTGGAGGGCAATTTTACAGTTTCTATTAAATTTTAAAATACATGTATCCATTGAGGCAACAAATTTTCTTTCAGAAATTGATCTTATGGAGACACTTTTACATATGTGTGAAGTAGAGACATATCTGTCCCTACTAAAAATACAAATATGAGTGTACAAGCTATGCATCACAGCCACTGTTTATGGTGAGAACATATTAGAAACACCCTAAGTGTTGCTTTACAGGCGGCAGATGAAAGAAATTTCAGCTTATTTATGCAAGGCAATACTGTGGAAGCTGTTATCAAGAATGTGTACTGTTTGGGAAAAATCTTCAAGCTATATCAAATGGGCAAAGGCGCAGAATGATGCACACAGGGTCCTCTCATTTGTATAAAAGAGGGACATGGTTAGCTCTACATGCTTCTGCCTGGAAAGAAACCCAAGAAACTGGTAATAGTTGTTATTTCTGGGAAGGAGAATTCAGGAACTCATGTTCTGAGTGGGAGAGAGATGATGTTTTGATTTTTTTTTTCCCTCCCATGTATATGTAATACCTTTTCAAAAATAAAAATAAAGTTTTGGACTCCGGGGAAAGTGTGTAAGGGGAAGAGGCTCTGGCAGGCCAGGTTAGGACTGTGGGGATAACTTGGCCTGGGTTAGTCTTCAGAAGCACAGAGAGGACTGGTTGGCTGAGAACTTGGCTTTCAGGGGGCCCTTTTGGGGCCTGCCAGGGAAGAGCAGCTGCCCAGAGCTGCAGCAGAAGGCAGTGGATGTTCCACTGGACATTCGTGGGGATCCAGATTCCACCTTCCTTCCCTAGGGCTTGCTGCATGGGGGGTGCTCCTGCCCACCTTCATGGTGATTCCCTTTACCCCTTGTCTCAGATGGAGGCACGGGTGCATGAAAACATAACCAAGTACATGGCCAATGCCCTTCTTTGAGATGCTGACATTTGTCAGTTGGCAATTTTTAAAAATAAAGAGGTTGAACTCTAGAACAAAAACGTGCTACAACAGACAACCAACTGTCCCTCAGAAGGGCCCTAGATGATCTTAGGAAGGATCTTAGTGAGGCTTGGGCGTAAACAAAAGATGGGTTTGAGTCACTGCTCAACCACCCAAGCCTTGCATCCCTGGGCAGCTCAGCAGAGTGCTCTGTGCCCTGCTTTCCTTGTTGGTGAACCGGCATCCACTGTCCTGCCTTGATTCCTGAGGACCATTTGTTACTGGTTATAAACCAGTAATGTCTGTCTACCTGCTCTATGAAAGACGAGGGCTGTGCAGAGGGTCCATTTGCAATATAGAATATGTTGGTTTCCTAGGGCTGCCATAACAAATGACCACAAACTTGGCTTAAAACAGCAGAATTTTATTCTCCAACAGTTCTGGAGGGCAGAAGCCTGAAATCACGGTGTGAGCTGGGCCCTACTCTCCCTGGAAGTTCTAGGAGAGGATTCCTGCTTTCTTCTTCCAGCTACTGGTGGTATCCACATTCCTTGTGGCTGCAGCACTCCAGTCTACCTCTGTCTTCACGTGGCCTTTTCTTCTCTCTGTGTCTCTCCTCTGGATGTCTCCTATAAGGACACTTGTCAATGTATTTAAGGCTCATGTGGATAATCCAAGACGTTCTCATTTTGAGATCCTTAACTTAATTACATCTACAAAGACCCCTTTTCTAAGTAAGGTCACATTCATAGGTTCTAGGGGTTAGGATATGGACATATCTTTTGAGGGGGCGCCATTCAACCCACTGCATAGAATAAGCAAGGAAAGTAGGCATGGAAGCTCCCAGGTATGTGCTAAGGGTGCCACCTGGCCTGTGTCCTGTGCTGCGATGGTTCATGGAGGGGTCAGGTCAAATCTGACTGTGTCTGAGCCACATGGCATGGCCATAATTTCGACCTCAGAAAAGACTGCTGCTTGTGTCTCTATTCTTCTCTCCTGACCCCTCTCTGTCTCTTGCTCTGCCTCCCAATCAAACTAGCACCAACCTTACTTCATGGGTCTGGGAGGTGGAACAGCACAAAGATGAGGTCCTATAAATGCAAACCATTTATTTAAAGCTTCACACACATTTGATAACCAAATAAGGAGTGTAACCTAGTTAACAGTGTTTTACAAATGTCAGTCTTCTGGTTTTTATGTTGTATTACAATGATAAGAGGTCATCATTGGAGGGAGCTGGGCAAAGGGTTCAAGGGACTCCATGTGCTATTATTGCAACTTGAAATGAGTCTATATTCATTTCAAAGTTAAAAAGTTGAAAAAATAAACTCATGAGTACTTGAAACCCCTGCAAGAAAAAAAATAATCTCTATAAACCTTTCTAGATTAGAAAGTAGAATAATGTAACCCCCTCAACCGCCAGCAGGATGTGGGCTAACTCATCCTCCCAAGGTAGCCCAGGACCTCCCATTTCCAGGACTGTGGGGAAGTGGCCTCACCCTGGCCCAGCTTCATCCCCATCTCAGGCCTCTTGGGATCCTGTCCTGTGCAACCTCCTCCCTTGGAAGGGAGTTCTGCCAGGCCCTCCCCAAGCTTCCCCAGGCCAGGGCTGGTCTGGGTTGCAGACACATGGCTGAGCTGTGCCAATGCCACCCCGCCCCACAGCCCAGGCCGAGCTCTGATGTTACTGCCACGTGCAGACAGCTCTGGCTCCTGCTGGGCTTCTTGAGAACCTTGTGCTTTCCTGGCAGGCAACGATGGCCTCAGTGACTGCCACCCTGACTCAGAGCGATGCTCAGGGCTCCTAGGAGGTGCCGCTCTGGCTCGGGGCCATCCCACCTTACCCTGACGGTGGTGTCATTGATGCATCCTCCTCCTCCTCCCCAGGGCAGGGTGCTCAGTGCCTGCTTTCCCCCCATGGCAGCCTCCAACTGCCACTAGTCTGGGCAAGTTGGAGGCATCTTCCCTGAGCCGCTCTTCTGGTTTTTTCTCCTCCCACATTGGCCACATGGAGTAAGTGAGTTCTGCACAGTGTGGCCGGGTGGTTTGGTGTCAGAGGGGTTAGAAACGTGGAATCTGTGAACAGACTTTGGGGGTTCTGAAAACTCCCTGAGTTTACATACAAAATGAATAAGCATTTGTTTTTCTGGGGGAGAAATTGATTCTCCAAAGGTCTAAGATCCGCAATGAAGAGTCTCTGAGGACAAGAACGGGCTATACCATAATTTAATCATTTTGTTTCTGCCATCATCCTGCCTGGCTAAAGTACTATTTCTACCAAATTAGCTCATCTCCATGCCTCAGTTTCCTCCCATGAAAAATCAACTAATTTACAAGATCATACCCCATATGACAAATATTTGGTGTTGTAAGCAATAAATGAGAAAATTATAGAAAGTTTCTGGCACAAGCCAGTAAGAACTCAATAAAGATGAGCTTTTATTATGATCTGCCCAGAGCATATATTACCTTACTGCATGCTTACAGCAGCCAGTATGAGACTGGAGTTAGCAATCTCCTTTGAAAGACCTCATTTGCCCAACATAAAAAGGCAGAGCTGGGATTTGAACCCACAACCTCTTTCTTTTCGGCCCCACTCTGTTGCAGTTTCTATTCCTCCCTTTGACTGAGTTGTATCTGGTCATCTGTCAAAACGCACCTCAAATGTCACCTGTCCTGGGAACCTTATTGCTGATCTTGTAGGTGTTTGTCGTCTTTCTGCGTTTTGCATACCTTTATCATGCTTATCTCCCATTACTGTCTCTGCAGCTAGGTAAGGTCTGTGTCTAATGCATCTTTTTGTTCCTGTGCTCAGTTTGGTGCCTGGAATATAACAAATATCTGATGAGTGGGATATCATCTCTTCATTCTTCTTCCTCAATCATTTCCTGCCCATTCGTGGGGTATGGAGATGAGCGATCCATGTCCTCAAGGCACTCAAACCCTGAGATGCGGCAACAACGCATCCTCTGTGGGTGTCAGCCAGTTTCTGCTTGGACCGCCGGTTCAAACCCACAATCCTCCAACGACGGCTGAGTCGGAAGCACCTAGTAGCCAATGAGGTCTTTTCGTCAGGCACCTCTTTGGCATTAGGGATGACCTAATGGGAAGAGTGTGAGAGCCTGGTAACTGGCCATTCCCCTGGGGATGCTCTAGGTGACAGAAAGGAGTGGGCTTGACATTTCAGGACCTGCCTGAAGCCCAGCAGCACTCAAGCCAGTTTGCCCAGCATACAGGCCCTGGCCTTCACTAAGGCTTCTTGGATTTACAGTTTTCCTTCTGAAAATGGAAAGACAAGCCTCCAGATGCTGCCAAAATAGCTGTTTAGTGACCTCAGACAGTGAGTCAGGACTCTGTATTCTGGTCCCCTAGGTGTATATATGGAAAAGTTGGTTGTTAACTAAGGGTGGAATACAGAGAAGCATGAAGGATGGGAGGGGCAAGGGGAACTCCACATTCAGTTCAGTGTTAGTGGTTTTCTTTTCTTTGTTTCTTTTTCTTTTTTTTCTTTTTTTTTTTTTTTTTGCCCAGGCTGGAGTTCGGTGGCGTCACCATGGCTCACTGAAGTTTCAAACTCCTGGGATCAGGTGATCCTCCCACCTCAGCTTCCTGAGTAGCTGAGACTACAGGTGCATGCCACCACGCCCAGCTAATTTTTGTATTTTTTGTAGAGATGGGGTTTTGCTGTATTGCCCAGGCTAGTCTCCAACTCCTGGGCTCAAGTGATCTGCTCACCTTGGCTTCCTAAAGTACTGGGATTACAGGCATGAGCCACCCCGCCCGGCCTTAGTTGTTTTCTAACAAACTTAAGTCTGCACCTGAGGGTCCATGTCCAAACTTGCACTCATGACTCTCCTCTCAATCCCATTACCAAAGTCTGGCTCATCTCAGACTATCCACCCAGAAACCAAAAGTTGACCTGACCCTGCCTGTTCCTCATCACCCCAAATCAAATTCATCACCAAGGTCTGTCTGTTTTACCTCTAAAACATCTTTCAAATCCATCCTCTTCTTTCTGTCCCAGTGGCCACCACTGGATTTTCTTACCATCTTCTCTCTCTAAACTAGTTTTATAGCCCCTCAACTGATTTCTTTCATCAATCCCATCTCCCCATGGTGCCCAGACATTAGTTATCCAAAAGCCGGAGCCAAGTTACACCTCTGGTTAAAAAAATCTTTTAATGCTCATTGAATAAGACACCTAAAATTTGTGGCTTCCTGTTGTGTACATGTTCCTTAACAAACTGTACAAATATGGAACTTTAAATTCTTTAACTATGTAATGTCACTAACATTATATAGTTAATGACACACACGCTGCAGAGTTTGGGGTAAAATGTACTGATGACTGCCCCTTACTACGAAGTGGATCAAAAAATAAGATAAGTGGATAGATGGACAGATGGAAGACTTGACAGATAATAGCAAAATGTTAGTTGTAAAATCCAGGTAGTGTGAGTATTTGGGAGTTCATTGTGCAACTCTTTTAACTTTTTTCTATGTTTGGAAAATATAACAAAATGTTAGGGAAATTTTCTTTAACAGCTTTATGTCAGGATTAAATCCAAAGTCTTTACCTTGGTCTGCCAGACCCTGCCTGATCTCCCTGCCCTCTGCCATGGATGCATCTTGAGCCAACCTCTATCATGCCGTGTGCTCCAGACAAAGAGCTTCTCTGTCGGTTTCCTCTTTCTTTCTTTCTTTCTTTCTTTCTTTCTTTCTTTCTTTCTTTCTTTCTTTCTTTCTTTCTTTCTTTCTTTCTTTCTTTCTTTCTTTCTCTCTCTCTCTCTCTCTCTCTCTCTTTTTCTTTATCTTTCTTTTTGATAGTTTCGCTTTTGTTTCTTAGGCTGGACTGCAATGGCATGATCTTGGCTCAGTGCAACCGCCGCCTCCTGGGTTCAAGCAATTCTGCTGTCTCAGCCTCCAAGTAGTTGAGATTACAGGCGTGTGCCACCACAAGCCAGGCTAATTTTTATTTTATATTATTTTAGTAGCGATAGGGTTTCACCATGTTAGTCAGCCTGGTCTTGAACTCCTGACCTCAGGTGATCCACCCACCTTGGTCTCCCAAAGTGCTGGAATTATAGGCATAAGCCACCGTGCCTGGGCTCTTTCCTCTTGTTTTAGAGTTCTCATAGCTCTAATAACAATTTTAATGTAGTTTATTGTGTAATTATAGGTTGAACTATATGAAATGCCATTTCTATAGGTGAGGTGGTCAAATATTGGCAACGTCATGTAGCTCAAACAAATAATTGTTTGAGGATGACTGATATAATCTGGATATTTGTTCCCTCCAAATCTCATGCTGAGATTGAATCCCCAATGCTGGGGGGAACGCATAGTGGGAGGTGTTTGGGTCATGGGGGCAGATCCCTCATGAATGGCTTGGTGCCCTCCCCACGCTAATGAGTTCCCACAACATTAGTTCACAAGAGAGCTGGTTGTTTAAAAGAGCCTGGCACCTCTCCCCTGTCTTCTTCCTTCCTGTCTTTCCATATGACAAACTGGCTCCCCTTGCCCTTTCACCATGATTGGAAGCTTCTTGAGGCCCCTACCAGAAGCAGATGCTGGCGCCATGCTTTTTGTACAGCCTGTAGAACTGTGAGCCAAATATACCTCTTTTCTTTATAAATTACCTACTTTTGGGTATTCCTTTATAGCAATGCAAATCAGACCGAGACAACCACTCAACCCTAGACTCTGAGCTCAGTACCTGGCAAATGGTAGATACTCCATATTTTCTTTGAAAATTATGTCAATTGATTAATTCATTGATGGACTGTGACCCACCTATATTTCTACCACTGAATTTCTTGACGGTGCATATCCCGAAGTGCTGAGAGTTGCATAAGCATGCAGAATTTCACACTGTTTCCTGATTAAGCCAGTTCTTTGTTATAAAAGGGAGGTAAAGAATTATATCCCCTCAGTAGAAATATCCCAATAAAGCATCTTGCCCTTCCCAATACTCTGGTCAATGGGTGTAAGCTCTACTTCTGTTTTTCACAAACTGGTTAGAGTGGAGCTTGAATGACTGACAGAATTCAGGCACTTTCCAGAGCACATCCCACCACCAAGAGAAGGAGAGACATTTTTAATTCGATCCCAGATGGGCCGCTTTTAAGCGCCATTAATGGGCAAAGGATTGCTTCTCGGATCCCCTGTTTTGCCATGGGTAAATTTACATAGTCAAGTTCACTTTCCAGAATTGTGAAGACTAAATAAAGTAATATATGTAAAGAGCCAGAATAGTCAGATTCTTTTTGTTCTCTTCAACTTTTATTTAAGTTCAGGGGTACGTGTCCAGGATGTTCAGGTTGGTTACCTAGCTAAATGTGTGCCATGGTGGTTTGGTGCACAGATCAGCCCATCATCTAGGTATTAAGCCCAACATCCATTAGCTATTCTTCCTGATGCTCTTCCTTCCCCCACCACCTACCCCATCCTGACAGGCCCCAGTGTCTGTTGTTCCTCCTCATATATTCATGTGTTAGATTTTTTATACCTTTTTATATTTTTGTATCCCTCTTCCATACACAGTAGTCATGAATGGGCAAGAAGTAAACTTTAGCCTTGAGAGTATGGGGGAGCCACAGGCTGGAGACGCAGTATTGTGTATCAACCTCGTGCCCTTAGTCCTATGTCCTGGTATTTCAGTTACTGTCAGGGAAACCAGTCGGGGGGACTGGGCACAAAGGGCACTTCATTTCTAGGAGTGGAGTACCCCTTATGTTCTAAATGGACTGCCACTAGATCAAGGAAAGAAACCAATAGAACTGTCTTTAGATTAGAGTCCCATGTGAGCCCTTTACCTACAGGCTACAGATTGACCTAAGTTTGAGCCCTTTACCTACAGGCTACAAATTGACCTAAGTAGCTTAACAGCAAGCACAGGATTTACCCCACAAAAAGGTTTTGATAAAAGATCGAGGTATAAAGAAACACAAATCACAGAAATTCTTTAGTGATTATAGATGGTGTTTTTATTGAACTAAAATTGGTGCCAGCTTCTTCAGAGTACATACTTTAGTTGCTTGATACACTATTAGACATTCTATCTAAAATTGGAATCTTTTGTTCTAATTACAAGCAGCCTCATCAATTGATTAGAGAAACAGCTTCAAACAAAGCAAACACAAATGCAGAAACTTCTTAAAATGTCAATGGAAGATAATGGCCTTGTTGGAGGACTGTTTTGAAGAGGTTCTCGGTCTTGAGTGTTCATAGAAAATACCTGGGGAACTTGTTGACATCTACTATGCCCAGACACCATCCCTAAAGAGTCAGATTCTTGGCCGGGGCAGTGGCCCACCCCTGTAATCCCAGCACTTTGAGAGGCCAAGATGGGCGGATCAACTGAGGTCGGGAGCTCAGGACCAGCCTGGCCAACATGATGACACCCTGTCTCTACTAAAAATACAAATATTAGCCCGCCAAGGTGGCAGTCACCTGTAATACAAGCTACTCGAGAGGCTGAGACAGGAGAATCACTTGAACCCAGGAGGCGGAGGTGAGCCAAGATCACATCACTGTACTCTAGCCTGGGCGACAAGAAAAAACTCTGTGTAAAAAAAAAAATTAAAAAAATAAAAGCAAATCAGATTTGGAAGGTTTTGGGTGTGGCCTTTGAATCTCCATGCTTATCAACCTTGCCCTGGTAATTCAGAGGAAAAATAGCCCAGGGACCACAATTTAGAGACAATTGGTTAGTGATTGTGGCGCACGTCCTAATCCTAGGACCTGTAAAAATGTTACCTTATTTGGCAAAATAAGATTAAAGTTACAGATGCAATTAAACTTGCTAATCAGTTGACTTTAAAATGAGATTACCCTAGATTGTCTTCATGAGCCCAGTATGAGCAAATGAACACTTAAAAATGGACAAACTTTCCTGGCCGTGGTCAGGAAGAGATATGTTGAGGGAAGAGGATTCAGAAAGATGTGATGCTGCTGGCTTTGAAGACGGAAGGAGTCCATGAGTCAAGGCATGTGGGTGGCCTCCAGAAGCTGGAAAAGAGAAGGAAATGGATTCTCACATAAAGCTTCTAGAAAAGAGCACAGCCCTGCTGACGCTTCAGTTTCAGCCCAGTGATATCTGTATTAGACTTCTAACCTACAGAACTGTAAGATATTAAATATGTATTTTTAAGTCACTAAATTTAAAGCTTTTGTTAGCAGGAAACTAACAAAACACTTTGTTGTTTCTTTTCTCTTTTCTTTTCCTTTACCTTCTCCTGTTCTGCCTCCTCCTTCCCCTCCTCTTCCTTCTCTTTCTTCTTTTTTTAAGAGACATGGTCTTGCTCTGTCATCTAGGCTGGAGTCCATTGGTGCCATCACAGCTCACTGCAACCTCAAATTTCTGGGCTCAAGTCATCCTCCCACCTCAGCCTCCCAAGTATCTGGCACTACAGGTGTGTGCCACCATGCCTGGCTATTTATTTATTTTTTAACTTTTCATAGAGATGAAGTCTCGCTATGCTGCCCAGGCTGATCTGGACTCCGTCTTCTTCTTCTTCTTTTTTTTTTTTGTCAGCTATTCTCTGCTGAGCCCCAGGGAGATTGTCAAACAATGTGGTGATGTGGCAACCCATGATTCTTCACAGAGGGTGGGTCAACAGTGTTTATTTGGGGGCAGCTTTATGGTTTATGCAGACCTAGAAGGCAGTCTATCATTGTGGCTATCACTCATTGGTCAGCTCAAACATGTGAGCCATTTTTTTCTTCCCTCAAATCACCAGCAAGCAAGAGATGGGTGAGGAAGGCAGCTGTTGGCTAGACTTCAGGCAGCAGGAAAGCATAGCATTGGCCACAGTCATTCTTCATTGGTTGTAGTCATAGGTGGACAGGGAATTAAGGAGTGGAGAGTCAACCTTATTCAAAGAAGAGTAAGGCCTAGTGGCATAATGCATACATTACCTTGGATTTCTGTTGACACATCTCCCTGCTCTTTCTTTGACCCCCAAAGCTGGACCCATTTCCTTGGTAATAAAAGCCCAGACTTGATGAGGCAAAGGATGGTGTAGACAAGACAGTTTAGTTTACAGTAACAAATGATGAGTCCTAAGCATTAGAAATGGATCTTGGGGCCGGGCGCGGTGGCTCACGCCTGTAATCCCAGCACTTTGGGAGGCCGAGACGGGCGGATCACAAGGTCAGGAGATCGAGACCACGGTGAAACCCCGTTTCTACTAAAAATACAAAAAATTAGCCGGGCGCGGTGGCGGGCGCCTGTAGTCCCAGCTACTCAGGAGGCTGAGGCAGGAGAATGGCGTGAACCCGGGAGGCGGAGCTTGCAGTGAGCTGAGATTGCGCCACTGCACTCCAGCCTGGGCGACAGAGCGAGACTCTGTCTCAAAAAAAAAAAAAAAAAAAGAAATGGATCTTGGGGTCAGGCATGGTGTCTCACACCTGTAATCCCACCACTTTGGGAGGCCGAGGTGGGTAGATCACGAGGTCAGGAGGTCAAGACCATCCTGGCTAACACAGTGAAGCCCCGTCTCTACTAAAAATATGAAACATTAGCTGGGCGTGGTGGTGGGTGCCTGTAGTCCCAGTTACTCGGGAGGCTGAGGCAGGAGAATCACTTGAACCTGGGAGGCAGAGGTTGCAGTGGACAGAGATTACGCCACTGCACTCCAGCCTGGTGACAGAGTGAGACTCTGTCTCAAAAAAAAAAAAAAAAAAAGTAATGGGCCTTGGAAGCTGCCACACCTTTACCTCACACCTGGCAGTGGGCTTGGGACTAAGTATTCACCACCTAATTTCATCTTCACAACCCCTGAAGTAGAGGAAATAAAGGCTCAGAAATGTTAAGGAATTCACCTTATTATCATATACCCAATCACAGCCAGAAGTGGCACTGGAACCCAAGTCTTTATGACCAGAAAAAAAGATGATATTTTTTTCTCTTTTGGGCTTCTGGTAGACAATAAATACCATTGCTTTTTATAAGATGCATTTCTTTTTTGGCCACTAATCTAATGATGAATAAATAATGGATCACTGCTGTAGAGCCTGATTCTTTGGCTACACCCAGATAAATGTCTCATTGGCATCAGTAGCAATTAGCTTCAATAAAAGGTTGGCCTGATTAATAATAATACCACCACCTGCTATTTATAGACGACTGTCCTCCAAGGAGTCCAAAGTGCTTTGTAGACATGATCTAATCCAGTCTTCCTGTGTTACCGTAAGTTGGGTCTGGCCTGTGGTAGCTTTGCCTTTTCATAGAGAGGTCTGAGATTCTGAGAGGGCTATATCTTGGCACTCATATACAGAGGGTTGGCATCCTCTACTGGTGGTCCATCAGTGACTTGTTCAACTTCATGTGACTTTGGTCTCCATGTCTATCCTCATGGATTCTGATCCATATGGGCCTTTGGCATTGCTTAGACCACAGGAGATGGACAGAACACTTCATAGGAATTTTCAAAGTTTATAAGGACTCACTTCCAGGTGGAGGGACCTGTGAATTGCTCCTGGGAATAGCATCATCTTCCTTGCCTCCTCTTCCTCCTTTGTTTCCTTCTTCTCCTTATTTCCCTCTTCCATCTCCATCCTTCTCCTCCTCCTTCTCCTTCCCTTCCTCCTTCTCCTCCTCCTCCTCCTCCTTCTCCTCCTCCTCAACATCATCATCATCATCATCATCATCATCATCATCATCATCACCACAACAAACACTTATTTGGTGTTCGCTATGTTCCAGGTCCTATGTTAGGCACTTTATAGGGACTGTCTGACTTATTCCTCACAATATCCACCAATGTGTAGGGATCATTACTGATCCCATTTTACAGAGTAGAAAACTGGGGCTTGGAGTAGCTAAATGATTTATTCCATTCTTCGTTCATATTCTGTAAAATGGGCACACTAAGACTCAGAAATGTAAATAATTTGCCAAGACCACACAGTTAAGTAAAAGGTGGTGAAGTGTTTTTTAGTTCTCATTCTTTCTATTTCCAAAATCTCTAAATTTAATTTGTAAGATCCTTTCAATCAGTGAGGGGTCAGATGGATGAATGGATGGATGGATGGATGATTGGATGGGATGAAGGAAAGGTGGATAAATGGTTGGATGAATGAATGGTTGAGAGGGGGAAGAGTGAATGGGACCGGGACTTTCCTTCTATGCCTGATGGTGGCAGAGCGCTGCTAATAAAAATACATACACAGCACAGTCCAAAACCTTCAGGGACTTATATAAGTTGACCTGGAGTTGCTTACCCACAGAAGTAGACTTAACTCTATAATGCAGCATTTTGAGGGCTCAGTACATACTAACCTAAGGAACTCAGATCCAAGCCCTCATGACCTCATGGGTTTCAATGGACGAGCTGGGCTCATGGATAAGAAGGATCCATAATTGTACCAGGTTGAAGGAGGGTAGACTGATGAGGATTTCTTTATCCTGTAAGATATCTCAGCAGTTTTGAAGTATGGGATGGAATTTAAAACACTTAATCTGGAGTAGAAAAAGCTAAGAAATCAGTGGTAGAAACATGATTATTGGCACCAGAACATCAGGAGTAAGAAATCAATAGCTTAAACTTGGGATGTGTGTGCAGAGGGGAGGAGGTGGAGCTAACAGAGCCTGGGAGCATGGGAACTAAATCCATCCTGCACCAATGGGAGCCATGGAGAGTTCCAGTCACTGGCCTAAGCCAAAGAAGGATGAGGAAGATACTCTGGCTTCTCCCTTCCTCCTCTTCTTCAGTCTCCCACCAGTAGCTCTGATTACGGTGGGCCAACCCTAATCATAAGCCAGTTTTGAGAGATTTGGGGAATGTAATTTTAAGAACTCAGCCATATACAATATAGAGCTGAGCAGAGGAAGAGTCTGAGATCTGAGAACAAACAGGCAAATGACTGGTGTACAAGTTGTCCTGGAACATTTATTTATTTCTCAGCCTAGAGTCAGGTGTCTGGACCAGATGGACTTTTAGGTGCTGTTTACCACTCTAGAAATTAGAGACCCCAAGAGAAGAGTCTATTCTATCAAGATTTAATCACAATTCAAGGGCAAGAAGCATGCTGCCATTCAGATAAGCATCCTGCACAAGAATGCCACTTCATGGCCAGGGTCCATCTTCCTTTGGTTGAATGCTTTTTGGCAGCAGGTCACCAGGGACTAGTTTACCTGGAGGCCGAGGCCACGGGATTTGTGCCACTCAGGAGAGCTTGGCTGCCCCTACATCATCTCCTCTATTCAGTAACATGGTGATTGAAATTCCAAAATGGATGAAAAATTCCTTGGGTTTTAAATGACAAGTTTGAAAATGCTTTTGCCAGGATAAATAAATACACAGGAAAGTGCATAAGTACAGCTTTTGACTCTGTACTGTGGACATTGCTCTTGCAGTTGCCTGAAGAAATGCGGGTTTGCATCAGTAACTTCAGCCTTTTTACTAATCTGATCTTGCTGACAACAAGGAGAGCAGCCTCGGAGGAGCCTGATGCTGAGCTAAAACTGTACCCTTCACTGAGGCTCAGGAGTCAGGGTGTATTTGCTTACTAAGAATTTTACTTATTTATGCAATTTTCTCCATGGAATGATGTGACAAATACTTCTTGCCTTCCTCCCTTCCTCTTTTCCTCCCCCCTTTCCTTTGTTCCTCCCTACCTTCATCACTTAAAAAAAGGATACTCACTATTTCAGTCATATATTGCTACACAACAAACTATACCAAACTCAATGGTTTCAAACAACAGTAATTTTTCATTTTGCTCATGCATCAGCAATTGAGGCAAGGCTTGGTGAGTCAGTTCCTCTCTGCTTCATGCTATGAGCTGGGGTGACTTAACTGGGGCTTGGGCTGAAGGATTGACTTCCAAGATGGTTCACTCACAGGACTGACACTTCGGTGCTGGAAGCTGTATCAGAGGCTGTCTGCTGGGGGACTCAATTCTCTTCATGTGGGCTTCTTCAAAGGGTGGCTTGGACTTCCTCAGAGTTAGGGGATGGGGTTCCAAGTGGTCAGGTGGAAGCTCAAAATCTTTTTAGGACATTACAGAAGCCCAGGTCATCATTTCTGCAGCATTCTGTTGGTAAAGCAAGTCACTAAGGCCAGCCCACATCCAAAGGGAGGAGAATTAGATTCCACCTATAAATGGGAAAAGTGGCAAAGAATTTGCAGCTTTCTTAACCTACTACCCCACCTTATGGGAGGTGGGTGTACAGTGTGGGTAATTTCACAGTAACAGAGCAATGCTGCACATTCAGGACCACATAGAGGACTAAGTTATTAAGCTCAACAGCAGAATTCTGGCTGGACCAGGGAACTGAGAGGTCTCTGTATTAATCAGGGATGGTGAATTCACATCAGGCACGCCTGTGTTTGAATTCCAGCTCTGAAACTTTATAGTTGAGTAACTTTAGGCATCTGACTCAACTTATATGATCACAGTTTTCTCAATTCTAAAACGGAAATAATTTTATATAACTTTATTGCTTTGTGAATAGTGAAGCAAACCTCTCCAAAAAAAAAAGAGGGTACACTTTATATTAAAGTGCCTGGGTTATAATGGACCTTTAATAAATTGAAGCTATCTATTTCTTTGAGTGTTGAAACTCATTTTCCAGGAATCCTTTGAGATCCACTGAATTTGAGCTCATTAGAATTACTTTTGTCATCATTTTGTAGGTCATTTTTTTTTATTTCCAAGAACGATACATACACAGTTCAAATATTTGGAAAATATAGATAAATCATATAAAAACAAAGTAGAAATAATCTGTAATTATGCAACCCAGAGGTAGTCCTTAAAAAGCCTTTGAGGTGTGTACTTCAGGTATAGAGCAATCAGCTATTTCCAGAAAATGCTGCCATCTCAGGCTTTAATGCAACAGTCACTTAATCTCATGAATCTAAGGGGCAGCTAGGGGTTAACTGACCTAGGCTGGACTTGGCTGTGTAGGTCTGCTCTGCTCCATGTGGCTCTCATTTTCCTCCTGGGAATGAAAGCCACTAATCCAGTTATGTTCTTCTCATGGAGATGGGCAGAAATGCACGAGAATGAGTGGGAATGTGTGAGGGCGCTTATGACCTAGGATTGGGACTGGTGCACACACATTTCAGCCCCATTCTGTTGGTCAAAGCAAGTCCCATGATTGACTCCAAAGTCAACGGCAAAGGCTGTAGATCCAGAAAGAAGTTAAGAACTAGGGTCAATAATGTCTTCTACCTTAATATGTATTTTTTTTTTTTTTTGCACAATTGGTTCAAATTACACATCCTTCTTTTTCACTGCTAGCTTTTTTCCACTTAATATAGTGTATAAAAATTCCCATGTAATAAAATAGGTTTTTGCACTAAAACTTTTAAGGACTATATCCTTATTCCACTAAATGGATGTTCCACAATTTGTTCAATTGGTTTCCTCTTATTGGTCATTTGTGTTAACCCTAGACTTCCTAGATTTCCAGTATTAAGAGAACTGTAGCTCTGGATTTTTGCACATCCATCTTCATAATTCTATTTTGCTATGCCAAAGTTGTTGGTTTTGATTTATATTGCCAACTTTCCACATTTAGAAAAGCAATACCCACTTACGTGTTCCCCACTGGCAGTATATTATAGTACCTACTTCCTTGAATTCCCACCTACTTAGAGTATAGTTGTTTACATGTATGTGTATGTATATATTGTAAAGCAACTGTTTATTTTGCAATAAGAGTATAAGAAACACTCGAATATCTTTTGTACAGATTCATCCATGCTTCCTTTTCACATTTGTCTTCACTTGTTGTATATGTATGTGTGTGTAATTATTACACATGCCTGTCTCTTTCTACACACATACACTGATATTTCTAACTCTATCTTATTTATATAATTTTTTCCTGAATTGTATGAAAGAAAATTTAGGAACACTGTGCCCCTTTACTAAATACTTCAGAATGCACAGGACGTCCTCTTACCTAACCGTTAACATTAATACAATACTGTTATCTAACCTGTAGTCCACACTCATATTTCATCAATCATCTAATATTATTTTAATGATTTGTTTTTCCCATCCAGGATTTAATCTTGAATCACACACTGCATTAGTTTTCATGTCTCTTTGGTCTTTTTTATTCTGAAACAGCTTATTTGCCTTTCTTGACCTTGATATTTATGAAGGGTACAAGTCAGACATTTTGTAGAATGTCCCTAAAATTGAGTTTGTCTGATGTTTCTTCATAGTTAGATTCAGATTATGCATTTTTCTGGCAGAAAAACTAAACAAGTAATGTTGTGATGATATTTATTTGTCCATTTTTAGAGGTATTAATTTTGGTCTCTTGGTTCAGTAGATTCTCCATTATAAGGTTACTGGTTTTCCACTGGTGCTCCCTTTGTAGGTAAATTATTTGAGACTATACAATACACTGTTTCTCATCAAACATTCAACCCCTAGATCTCGCATTTATAAATAATTTTCTAACTTTCTTGTTCTTCCTATATTTATAAGTTGGCAATATTCTGTAAGGAAGACTTTCTTCTTCATTCAAATTGATTATTTACATTATCACAGACTCATAGATTCTTGTTTTATTGACTGAATTATCGTCCACTTTTGATGCTCAAATTGTCCCAGATGTTGCTAGTGGGAGTCTGTTCAAACTGGCATCCATATCTTTGTGATACGTACCTATTATTCTTTGAACACTTTCTTCTTTCCTGATGCAACATGATGTTTCAGAGTTACCTTCTATTATTTTCTGTTTCATCCCTGAAATCTGCCTATTTTCCAGCAAGTCCTCAATACTTTTAAAGGAGAATAGTATTTAGAAGCCAAGATCTGAATACTGTGGGTATAGAGGCCTTTTAGGTGTACAAACACTAATATTATCATTTTTATATTTGTAAACTTCTATAATAATGAAAAATCTGGCTCCTAATATTCAGATATATGTAAAAAAGGTATTTTTGTTTTGTTTCTAAGTAAACTTTAACATTTTGTCTTTGCCTTTTACATTTTACTTAAAAAAATTTCTGATCAAGTGTTTTACACATTTACACATTTTATCAATTGAAGTGTTTGCTTTTTCCTTTTCAATTTGGAATTCCTCATTATATGTTCAAATTATTAACTTTTTTTCTGTGACATGTATAGATACCAAAATGTTTCTTCTAAGTTTATCACTTGATTTAGAATTTTTATTCTGTTTTTGTTTCCCATAGTAAAACATATATTTTTTCTATCTTATTATTTTTTCAGAACACAGAATTGATTAATTATAATCCCTGGTTCTAACACATAGTTTTGTTGTTCATACATGGTCTTTGTATTAGTCTGGGATCTCCAGATAAATAGAAACAATCGGATATGTTTGTGGTTGTGTTTATGTATATATATATACACACATATACACACATATATATACACAAATACACACACACATATCTGTGGGTATCTTTGCATCTATCTTCATGTCTATTTATGCCTATTTATATAGCCTATATATCCATCTATCACTATATATATTAAGATACATGTATTTCCATTTTTCTATCTATTGATCTATCTATCTGTCTATCTATCTATCTATCTATCTATCTATCTATCTATCTAAAATAAGAAATTGGCTCAAAAGATTATGGGAGGCTGGGCGCGGTGGCTCAAGCCTGTGATCCCAGCACTTTGGGAGGCCGAGACGGGCGGATCACGAGGTCAGGAGATCGAGACCATCCTGGCTAACCTGGTGAAACCCCGTCTCTACTAAAAATGCAAAAAAAAAAAAAAAAAAAAAAACTAGCCAGGCGAGGTGGCGAGCACCTGTAGTCCCAGCTACTTGGGAGGCTGAGGCAGGAGAATGGCGTGAACCTGGGAGGCGGAGCTTGCAGTGAGCTCAGATCCGGCCACTGCACTCCAGCCTGGGTGACAGAGCGAGACTCCATCTCAAAA
>NC_037678.1:63540111-63546021 GCF_003255815.1 Theropithecus gelada
AAAAAAAAAAAAAAAAAAAAAGGAACAAAAATAAAAGAAAGAAGAAATATTCACAGAGGTCACCATGCTAAAACGAAGTTATTGCTGTGGGCCCTAATCCAATATGACTGGGGTCCTAAGAGGAGGAAACGTGGACACTGACATGCACAGAGGAAAGTCTATGTGAACAGACACAGGGGGAGGACAGCCATCTACAAGCCAAGGAGAGAGGCCTGGAACTGAACAGATCCTTCCCTCCTGGCCCTTGGAAGGAACCTACCCTGCTGACACTTTGATTCTGGACTCCAGAAATGTGAGACAAATACATTTCTCTGTGTCAGCCACCCAGGCTGTTGCACTTGATTAGAACAGCCCTGGCAAACTAATACAGGAGATTTGAGACATCAACACACATTGTAGATACAGAATGGCAAAAGTAGCCTCTGGGTATCTCCATTATTCCAGCATTCTCCCAGGATAATCCCAAGAGGAGGATAGAGGGATTTAGGAGTGAGCTTCAAGTGCTTTGACCTTAACACCTGGCTTTGTCTCTGCCCCAGAGATCAAGAGTCTCAGAGACTACAATATCCCAAAGCCACTAAAATGATCCTTCCAGAATCTTCTTCAGCCCCACCCCTAAGCCCTATATCTGACCACACTGTTCCCCTCCCTGGGTCAAGTCCTCACTGGTAGGTAGCCTGACTTTTAAACCCCTGCAGATTGCGGCTTCAGCTATCATGCCCCGCTCAGCCGCTACCTCCTCCCCTGTCATAGTCCATTTGGGCTGCTATAACAACATCCCACAGACTGGGTGGCTTATAAGCAACAAATTCATTTTCCAGTTGTAGAGGCTGGGGAGTACAGATCAAGGCACTGGCAGATTCAGAGTCTGGCAAGGGCCCCATTTCCTGGTTCATAGGTGGCATCTTCTCACTGTGTTCTCACATGGTAAAAGGGGCAAGGCAGCTCTCTGGGACCTCATTTACAAGGGCACTAATCCCATTCATGAGGGCTCTACCCTCATGACCTAATCACCTCCCAAAGGCCTCATCTGCTCATACCATCACATTGGGGATTAGGGTTCAACATATGAATCTAGAGGAACGCCAGCATTCAGACCACAGCACTCATCCTCCTGCATCATGTCATGGCAGTTTTTTGTTTTTTTTTTTTTTTTGAGACAGAGTCTCACTGTGTCACCCAGGCTGGAACACAGAGGTGCAATCTCTGTTCACTGCAGCCTCTGCCTCCAGGGTTCAAGCGATTCTCCTGCCTCAGCCTCCCCAGTAGCTGGGTTTACAGGTGCCCACAACACCCGGCTCGTTTTGGTATTTTTAGTAGAACGGGGTTTCGCCATGTTGGCCAGGCTGGTCTCAAACTTCTGACCTGAGATGATCCACCTGCCTCAGCCTCCCAAAGTGCTGGGATTACAGGCATGAGCCACCATGCCCAGCCAATTTTTTAAAAATTGATTTTTGTGCATGTTCCCTCTTCTTTTTTTTATTCTTTTTTGCTTTCTCCACATTTTGAACTGGTACTAGAGCCTTTTGAATGCCCTTGCCCTTGGGATCTTGCAGAACAAAAAATAGCATTTGCCCATTTTCTTCCTGGCTTTTATAGTAAACTCAGAGCCACCGAGAAGACTTGGAGGGGTGACCCAGAGCCAGAGGGTCAGGAAAAGAGGGCCTAGGCCAAAAAGGAGGAATTATTCCCAGGCTAAACAGACAAGACAGGGGTGAGGACTCATCACAGCTCATTGTCCTCCCCAGACATCCAAGGGGCAGTCACACCATGCACTGAGCAAGACCCCAGGCCCTGGCATGTCCTGCCTGGACATAGATGTTGAGCCTCATGTGGGAGAAAGTCATGGGCTTCAGGAACCTCTGTGGGCTCAGGCAAGCAGGATGGCAGCTGTGGCAGCTGCATGGAGAACAGATGAGAAGATTTACCAGATGCACCTGAATTTGGGACCCCAGAAGGGTCAGGGTCTTGGTAGTGACTGAAATTGAATTTCCTGCTAATTCAATGGATGGGGGATAGGGGTTAGTCTGATTTGATTGATTTAAGGAAAAGATCTAATTAGATACTTCTGTCATAGTTGAACTACCACATCCCTCTAGGGCCTCTCACTGACTCCAAGTCATCCCCTGAACACATAGTAAGCTCTTTCTCTACTACTTTGCATGAGCTGTTCTCTCTGCCAGAATAATGTCCTTTCTCCCTGGCTCTACCTGAAGAACTCCTATTCACCCACAACACCCCGTCTTCTATGTCCTCTCTTCCGTGAATGTTTCTCTAGCTGCCCCAGGATGGATCAGCCACTCTCCAGACTTCCTAAGCTTCTAGAAGCAGGCGCTGAGTCCAAGTTACCCAGTTATCCTGTCTTTCCAGTAAAACTTCAAAAATCAGAGCCACTCCCCACTTCTACTCCTTCACGGTTCTCCTCTCCTTCTTTCAAGGCATACGCCTAAAATCCATCTCATTTACACTTTAAAGAAAAAAAAAAAAAAAAAACAGGCAAGCTGGGCACCGCTGTCATCTTCATTTCATAGAGGAGGAAACCAAGGCTCCAAGAGGTGAAAGGACTTGGCCAGTATCAGACAGTGAGGAAGCAGTAAGCTAGGATTCAAAGCCAGGCATGCGAGTTCCAGGGCCCAAGCTCGTAATCACTGCACTTCTACTGCCTCTCAGGAAAATGGGGCAATTGAATTTGAGTTTGGACAGATTACTCCAGCTGCTGTCCTATGAGGGTCTGGTAAGAAACCCCCTAGGACCTCAATTGCCCAGGCGCCCCCTAGGGAGCGGAGAGGAGAACTGGGGACCAGACAGAACCAAAACAGGCAGAGGGGATCAGATCTTGCTTCAAATCAGAAGTCCAGTGTCCAAATGCCCCTCCAAGGAGACCCCAACCTGGGTGTGGCTCAGATCCCAGGATTTAGGGGGAATCCATTGGGAACAATACTGCAGGTAGTAGCTGGAGTCATAGGGTCAGGGTTACCAGGGAGCTGTCTGACCAGGGCTGGGGAGGGGTCCTGGCTACAACACTGGGGCTGAAGAGCTTGGCAAGCTCTGTGAGCAGAAGACAGGTCACCTGGGCATAGGGACAAAATGGCAGGCAGTAGTGCCAGTAGTGGGGATGGTGCAAGATGAGTGGCTTCCTTGAGAGGACGGGGAGGCCTTCTGGCCAGGATGAGCTTGAAGTTGGGTCTGGAAGGGCTGGGCCCCTCCAGGGTGCCTCAGGAATAACCACCACCCCTTTTTTCCCATGTTGGGGAGACTGAAGAATGTAAGAGGGTTTTGCACTTTGACCTTCCATCTAGGAGAACTTTGGTGTCAACTCTGGAGGAGCAAAGAGAAACAGAGATGAGAGAGAAAGAGAGGAAAGAGAACGAGAGAGACAGATTTGGTGGTCCTGAGTCTCTATTCCAATCCTTGGGGCCCAGGCTTCCTGGAACATTTCCTTCAGTCCTGGGAGTTGTCTTGGGTTTCTGTCACTTACAACCCATGTATTCAGTGCAACATTACCATACTGGAGTGTCATTAATGTCTTACTCACCCTCTTGCCCTTATATCAAACCCCCACTACTCAAGCCAGCATGAGGGGGTTCTGTTACCTGCAACGCAAGAGCCTCAGGTCACGCCTCAGACCACCCCTCCCTGCCTCGAGCCCCTTCCCAACTGCTCCCAGCTCTCTGTCCTGAAAGAGACTGGCCACTGACCTGAGGACCCCAGGAGGACTCCAAATCTTGAGCCACAAGCGAGGCAGTTTGTAAAAACAACCTTCTCCCTTTAGCGTGCATATTAATTACCCTGAAACAGGTGCAAAATCAACCTCATTTATTATTATTTCTTTGAGCCTGTAATGGCAGTTGCTGTGAATAAATCCCATTAACTCAGGGAAAGGATTTATGGCCCCAAATTTACACCAGCCGTTTAATCATAGCACCTTTGCCGCAGACAGACTTTCTCGAGAACAATTTGCCCCACAATTTGTCAGTGGGAAAATGGCCTCATATAAACGTTTGGAGGAAATAAATGCTAATCCAAAGCTCAGTCTTTCATTCTCCTAATTGCCCAGGGAATTTAAAGGAGACAAACTTATTTACTCACAGCAGGAAGTGAGCTGTAATAAACCATCTCCATTGTGGGCTGAAATCGGTTCCTGACAAGAAGAGGGAGGGGGACTGGGGATTTATACAGGCGGGTGGGTGGGTGGGGGAGGCCACGGGGCAATGAGACAGTTTGGTGGCTTCAAGACTCTCCTGCATTATAAAGAGGTCCACTCTTAGGGATAAGTCAATTCAAAGCAGATAAATGGCTGGGAAGACATTAACCTTTAACCACCCTGGGCTACCTTAACTCTCAAGTTGGTTGTAGGAAGGATTCCGGGAAAGGGGCAAGTTATGCCCCCAAGCTGTTCCCAGGAGAAGCCATCCAGGAGAGTGGGCAGAGAGATGCTACTCACAGTACCAGACGGTAGGCAGGGCCCCGAAAGCCGGCATCCCTGCAGGGAGGGTGAGCTCCAGCTCCAAGTTCCAGGGTTGGGTGTGCAGGGACCTCAGCCTCATGTATGGGGAGCAGAAGGTGAGAGCACCAGGTGTTTCTGAACAGGCATCATGGTAAAGAGACCCAGAAAAGCTGGCTGGGAGAGACAGGGCTCATACCACCCATCTCATTCTTCCCAGGAGACTCAATGGCCTGCTGTGGGCTGTCCCTTTCTGATCTTTCTCCCCAGCAGGAGCCCAGGGATCCTGTTCTAAGGTGAGAAAGGTTCTCCCTGTCCCCGTGGCATTCTAGCCAGTACTGCTTAGAAGTCCTCTTATGACATAGGATGTGAGATGCATGTCTCTACAGGGCACCTAAACAGAAATGCATATCCCTACAGAGCACCTAAACAGTCAATTCTCATAGACTACAGCATGAATGCTGTCATCTAAAGCTGTGCAGTCCACAACCTGGGCAACTGTTCACAGTAGACTTGTGAGATACTGTCTTGGAAATGAAACATTCAAGGAATCTCCCAGAAGTTCTCTTCTCCATCCCCTCCTGTCTTCCCCTAAAGATAACAGGAACTTCTCAAAAGAGGCTGAGGACAGGGACACCAGGGTCTTGTCTCTGGACTCTTACCATCTCTAGCCAGCCTCTGGACTTCTGTCCTTTGTCCTCACCCCATCCCCCGTTTTCCCAACTCTGATTCAGGCATGTTATTACAGAACACCCTCAGAATGGCAACAGGTGTCCAGGCTTGAATTCAAACACCGCCACCAACCAACTGTATGGCTGTGGCACTTTAATCAACCTCTTTGCTTCTCTATTTTCTTCTCTGTAAAATGCGAATTATAATATTGCCAGGGCTGCTGTGAGATTCGAAGAGATCAAGAGGGTACAGTGCCCTGGCATATCATCATGCTTAACGGATGGTTATTACTACTCTGAATGATCGTGAGTGAGGGGTCCCTGGGAGCCTCCCCCACGCTCTGGTTTAGCAAGGAAGATAAAAAAAAAAAAAAAAAATTCCTAGAAAGAATGGAAAGAATTCCCCACCAAGAAACAGGACAGGCCAGGTGCAGTGGCTCATGCCTGTAATCCTAGCACTTTCAGAGGTTAAGGGAGGTAGATCGTTTGAGCTTAGGAGTTTGAGACCAGTCTGGGCAACATGGCAAAACCATGTCTCTATAAAAAATACCACGATTAGCCGGGCATGATGGCACACACCTGTAAGTCCCAGTTACCAGGGAGCTGAGGTGGGAGGATCGCTTGAGCCCAGGAGACAGACACTGCAGCGAGCTGAGATGGTACCACTGCCCTCCAGGCTGAGCAACAGAGTGGGACCTGGTCTCAAGAAAAAGAAGGAAGGAAAGAGGAGGGGGGAGGGAGGAGGAGGAGGGGGCGGGGGGAGGGGGGCGGGGGGAGGCGGGGGGGGGACGGGGG